>NC_040035.1:37010285-37170245 GCF_003713205.1 Coffea eugenioides | reverse complement strand
TTTTTTTTATCAATCGTCACTTTGTCTATAGTATCCTACACTATCCTAATCTAAGAGGGAGACACAAGTCATCCAACTGGGTCTAGAGGGGCCGGAAGGGACTGAACTACCATCAGACTAGACAGATGTACTACGCACCCGTATGATTTTTTTTAAGAAACCACTTAATGTGGTAATTGATGGGAGGCAAAGGAGCCTTAAATGGCTTAGTGGTAGCCATCAGCCCAAAGGCTGGTAGTTAAAAAAATTGGGGTGTTGATCATAGCTTTTCATTTCTTCTAATTTTCTTGTGAAACTGTTGGTATTTGTTTTGGAAATGGGCTTCTTATAGCTAAAACAAATTTATTCCTCCTTTAAACTTGTTGCATATGAGGAAAGCCTGACAAAAGATGCTAACTGTATTAAACTCAGAGATGATTTCTGATTTAATCAGGGCAACAGTTGATGCTAACTTTTCATGATATGATCAAGTTTTTGCTCATTCGAGAAGTATTACCATGCTATGTGACTGAACAAGTCCCTAGTTGTTGGACAAGAAAACAAATAAAATTACAGATGACGATGTCTCTAATGTAATATGTTGTGTTTCTTTTCCTCCAGTGCAATGTAGCTGAATAATTACTTTAGCTTTTTTGTCTAACATAATTCAATTCAATGTGCAAATTCTAAGACAATACCTCTATACCGGCTCAAGTTGTAGTAGTGTAAAACTTCTTTTTTTTTTGAGATTATTGGTTTGCCTTTTCTTTTCATACATTGGACATTTTTTTCTCCCCCTTTGGGTTTAGCTACACTTTGCACTCAATATTTAAATTAGCATACCAAGCAATGGTGAGCAATTTTTTGTTATTGTTATTCAGAAGCAATATAAAAAGGATGAAGTCTTTGTAAAAAAATATTTGGGAAGTCCATCGGAAAATCACCAATTTGACAAGAAAAAAGGGAAGATTGAAAGTCATGTACAGGATCTACAGACCAAATAGATGATCAAATGGGTTCGAGGGGTGACATCATTTTTATTATTACACATTGTTCCCTTTATCCTCCTGAATTTTACTTGAATTCATGGACTTCAGATTTTTTTTTTCTTTCGATTAAATACAAGTGCTAAAAGAATTGGAGCGTCAAAATTCTTAGTGGCAAAGCAAGCAATCCAGGGTGTCACTATCAAATTTGAATTAAGTAGATTTTCTGAGTACTCTTTTTTTGGCTGTTGTTACTGTTTTGCAGATAAATATATGCTTGCCTGTTATGAAACCGGTTGCTTTGAAAGTGAAGAAATCAGATACAGTTAGAAAAGTGAAAGCAATGTTGAAAGAAAAGAAAAGAATATGTGAATGTCTTCTGGAATTCTTTTCTGTTGGTCATGGGAGGATGATCAAAATCTGGGCTCAGTTGGGATTCAGCAGAATACTAATCTCCATTTTTTTGTTCAAAATTTGCTGTCAACGAGACTGTTTATCAAGAGAGCATCTGATCAGAAAGTCCTCCAGATTGATGCAGAGGCTTCTGATACCATCCACAATGTTTAATATCAAATGTTTAATTGAGGCCAAAGACGGGATCTGATAGGATGTAATTTGTTGTTAAATTTATAATTATTTTTCCCTTGATTTTAACCAAATATTATTTTAATTAATAGATTCTACCTATATTTGATTAATTGTGTTAATTGTAGGGAGGTGGAGTAAAAAGTGACAAAAGAGGTGATTTTTCAAGAATTACTGTCAAGTCCAGATGATTCGGGAATTTACTACGCATGGGATTTCCTAATTCGAGTCAAATATGGACATCTTTGGTGGAATTTGAAAGACTTTAATTATCTTTGTTAGTTGTAGAGTTGAATTAGAAAACATGAGTTACTATTTTTTTATTTCCTTTTTTCTAATTAGACAATAGGCCTTTGTTATGAGTAGTAGATATCAAATAGGAAGCAAAAGAATAAGGGAAGTCCGCCGAGTCCCGTTTGATTAGTACTTCTTAGGGAGGAAAAGGGTCAGTCAGCTATATATATTAGCAGACTAGTCACTTAGATTAGGTTTTATCTTTGTTTCGGTTGGCCGCGTGTCTTCACGTTGGCAATTTTCCCAACAACGAAGAACTAACTTCTCGTTTTCTAGTCGAAAGTCAACTTGAAGATTCGGTTCCAAACATCTGTGAGATTGAATTATTTTTATTTATTTATTTTATTCATTGGTATTCGTATGTTTTCTGGTTTAACTTCTTATGATTGTTTTGTTATTTGAATGTCAAGGGTCCGATATTCGAATTAACTTAATAATCCACCGCCAAATTAACCGATTAAATCTGTAATTGTTTGATTGGTTAATACTAATGACGACTAGCGTGATTGGTCCCATGTTAGGAAAACGTATAATCTAATTTAAACAAATCCCCATAGCGTGTTTATTGATTAAAGTTGGACTTTTCTAATTCTTAATGCAATCGAGGAATTAAATCCTACGGTCGCACCTAGGGTTATTTCTTGGTTAGGCAAATAGTTAACGATTGTATCTTGACTATCAATAAAGTAAGGAAAAGTTGGTTGTTTATCGCGTGTATAGCAACTATAACCAATCTATTAACTAATAATTGAATTATCTTTACATCGATGATCAATTGAATGGACCATATATAAAAAGTTACACCTTTGCCTAGAATCGTATCTATTGTTGATTAATTCCTATTTATTTTTGTGAGTTGCTTTTATTTAGTTAATTAGTTATTTTTATATTTTTGTAAAAACCCCCATCTCTGAATTCTAAAAGAAATAAATTATCCTTAGTCCCTGTGGATTCGATACTCGCCTATATATAAAATTTGTATTTTTTTTGAGTAGGTAATTATTATTGCACAGGCTCGACACCTGTCAGGATCCCTTGTGATAAGTTCAGTCTAATTTATTCCGGTAAGCCCCTTGAGGATGATCATGAAACCTTAGCCTCTCTCGATATCCAGGGTGAATCAACTCTTCATATGGTGCTTTGGCCAAGAGATGTATTGCCAATCTCTGTGAAAATGTAAAATGAAGAGTTGTTGAAGAGGGAAGTCAAGTCGTTGTACACTGTTCGCGATGTTAAAGCAATCGTGGAGAGCATCGTTGGCTTCCCTGTGAATGAGCAGAGCCTAATGTGTGATGGACAACAACTTGATGATTCAAAGGTCCTATCTGTGTCTTCGAGTAGATGACTCATCTCTAAAGGTTATCAAAACAGTTTTGCTGTGAATAATTCAAAGCTAAAATATCCAATTTTGTCAAAAATGTGAAAGCAATGTTTGAGTCAGGAGGGGAGAGTAATGCTTTGTTTCAGGAGCTTTTGCCTAGAGCTGGTCATAGGATTCAATTAGACTACTAAGTATGACACTAGCTAATCATAGAATTCGGAGGGATTAGTGACTTTCAAATTATCTGAAGTAGAAGATGATAATTGGTCATGGAAGGATATATTATGGTTGATACATGAATTTGTGATCCCATCTTTGTATCAAATGTTCGATTGGGGCCAAACAAAGGGTACATTCACATAACTTTGATTGAAGATGATATTGTAGAACGTTTAGCCTTTCTGGATATTCAAGGGGAAAATTTCTATGACTTGAAGTTTCTTGTTGTCACAGAACAGACAAAATCTTCAAGGCAGATAGAATTTGTTTGCATAATGGAACTTACATTTTTTGCACATTTTTGGATAATGGAACACAAAAAAGATGGACTTTCTTCCTATTTTGAAAACTTTTTCTTTTTAATTGTATTTGAATCAAAAAAATAAAAGATATATGAGACTCGTTAGCGTGATTAGGAAATTTTTATGAAACCTAATCATAAGGGTGTATAATAACCAAACAATTCGACTCAGCTTGTGAGTAACTCGGTCAAAGATTCGACTTTAATTTAGTGTTGATTGAGTTCAAGTAGGGTTCTGCTTACTTGATAAGAAATTTAAGTGAGTACAAATAGGAAAACCAAAACTCAAGTATCTTGTACAATATGATTTTTTATTATTTATTGTGAAATTACTTTTATGAGTAAGATATATAGTTATGAAATTTGCCCCAAAAAAAAAAACCGAGCCAATTCCTATAACTTCATATAGTCAGATTTAGTCGCAAGAGAAAAGAAAATTACAAACAAGCACTATTTTAATTGTAACACGAAATCCAATTTAACACACAAAAGAGGATAAACGAATTATACAACAATAGTGAGTAAAGAAAAAAAAATAGTTACAGTCAAGCATAAATCTGGAGCGTGTGCAAAAAATAAAGCCCTCAGTCTTAAAGTTAATTCAGTGTTCTAATGTTCTTGATAAATCAGCGCTGGGCAACGGAGATGTTCCTTCGCTTGCAGATGTTCATAGCAAAACGCAAGAGACCATCTTGCCTATAGCCCCAGAATTCTACCACATCACCTTTCTTAAGATGATTGTCATCAACAAGCTTATTCCACCCGCTGTTGAGAGCCAACCTGTTCACGCTCGGCCAGCTCTTCAAATTCATGTCGAAACAGCGTTGTGAGCAATCCACCACCGTGACCTTAAGAGCCTCATTCTGATTCAGCAGCATCACTTCTGGTTCAGTCAATACTTGCATGATTTCCTCGCGAATTGGAAAGAGAAATCTGCTTTGAGTTGAAGCAACATCGGACGCTTCCAATCTTTTCTCGAGTATCCAACGTGCTCCATGAGGAAGTTCTCGCTCGCGTCGAGGAGGCATTGATGCACGGCTGCTTGAAGCAGTTTCTGTTCCTTGTTCTTGATTCACTAGATGATCGTCATCAGCCAGGCCATCCTCGACCATAACAACGACGTCGATAACCTTTCCGAACAGCTTAATTGTCTTTTTCATCTCCTTTTCCATGTTTTGAATTCGCTGGACGGTGGTAGGGATCAACAATTGATAGTCAGGAAGGATGGGAATCTGATAAACGAATGGGAAAAACAGGAGGAGGACTAATGGTAATAAGAAGCACGAAGTAACGTTTATGGGCTGTTTCTATATATCATGTTGCAGACCCTAGAGAAGATCGCTTCTCCTAATCCTATACAGAATCAACTTTCCAGGATGATAACCTTCTCAAAAGCGTTTTTCTTGCGGCAATAGGAAACAGTTCGAGAGATATTCTCCTTCTTCTTGTGGGATTCGGATGCTTGTTTCCTTGAAGAGGTGAACTTTCGAAACTTGCAGCACTAATTGTTAAACAAGTAGGCAGTTGTATTTCATAAAATCAGATTAGCAACAATATTACAACACGAAAGTCAATTTAAAGTAATTAGAAAGGAAAAAAAAAAAGGAAAACGAATTGTACTGCAAAGCAAAGTAGAAACATTTTTAATTACACTCGAGCACAAATTATATATCAATATCAATTGAAATAAAATCTTTTTACCAAAAAAAAAAAAAAGTTTTTCTAATACAATCTTACAGTAATACACAATTAAAAATAACTCAAAAAACATCTCATCCATACAATATATCAAATATTTCAAAAAATTTTTATAGTAAAAATTTTTTATATACGTTGTTACAGTAAAGTGGATATTAGATATATTAAAAAGAAAAAAAAATAACTTTTACCCAAATGGATTAGTGATAAACAGAAAATGATAAATAAAATTGAGAGAGCAAGAAAAGGAAAATGTAATAAAAATGAAAAAAATTAAGATCATGGGATTAAACCTACATTTTCACCACAAAATGAAGCGAATGAATATCTTCCAGCTGATCTTTGAATTGACGAACAAAACTATAATAGAATAAAGGCAAGGAAAGAAGTATTTACGGTTATAAAAAAAAATAAAATAGGTGAGAATTACAGCCAACTCAAATTTAAAAATATAAAAAACCAAAGAAACACCCTCACTTTCAAACACCTTGCAATTCTCCCTTCCCTCTTCCTCCCTTATAATAAATCCATACTAAATCCCATCAACCCTCTCTTTTTCTCTCTTGGCACTACCTCATATGGAGCTCCAAGTTTTGCTATTGTTTTATAAAGAAAAATAAATAAATAAATCACCAAATACTTCCAAAAAAATGTAGCAAAGGCAAAGGCATTTCATGAAAGTAGAACAATTACACATTCAGCCATATAAGCCATTTTATTGATGTTGTAGCCAAATCTCAGCTAATTATTTTGAGATCTAAAAAATATCTAAACTTTATTGAACGCAACAACCCTTAGAGGATGGACTGAATTTCAATCTATGATCATAAAAGTTTTGGGTCCATTGCTAGATGGTGGTAGTATAGCTCACTTATTTAAAAGTTGAATCTTTTGTTGTTGGGTTCCTAGGCCAAATCTTCCCATTGGAACGTGCAACCTTTTCTTGACTGGCTTTGGCTTAGCCTTGATAACGGTAACAGTTCAAGGAACCAATGGGGGAGGTGGCAAAGCCTCACCCTCAAGAGCCCAATCCTATTTATTGAGCAGCCTATTCTTTTCTAGCTCAGACGAGTCCATGTTCTGATTTGCCACAAAATTAAAAATGTTGTCAAGCATCAACTTATAAGAGCTATGAAACTGTATTTTCAAACAACCGTACTTTTATCTCCCCAATTTTGGATGTGGAATATACAAATTGCAGTGAAATTAGTATAATATATTGAGAAAAGAAGAAGAAATAAACTAGTGAAATGCAAAAAGTACAATGAGGTGGGGCGGGGCGGGGGCGGGGGGAATTTTTTCCCCCCCGTTTAGAAACGAGGCAGGGGACGGGGGTATATTCCTCCGCCCCAACCCCCGCTCCGCCACCCGTTTGAAATATATGTATGTACATAATTATACATATAATGATATTATCAATTATACTACTAATTATACGTGTTTATTAATAAAAATTATTAATTATTTATATTAAATTTATTAATACACTTATATTAAATTCCTAACTACACTTAATACAATAACACTTTTTTCTAAAAAAACACAATAATAATTTAGTAATTGTATTGGTATCAAAAGTAAAAACTTGATTATTTTAGTTATATTTTTTTATCATATTAGATTGTATTCAAATAATTTTTGTTTAATTATTTTTATGAGTTTCAATTGTGAAGTTACAATGAATAATAATTTGGTGATGTGTTAATATTTTAGTACTTGATTATTTGCTCAAATTTAATTATAATAAATTATATAATAATTTTTTTTAACACCACGGGTGCCCCCGCGAGGGAAGTGGGGCGGGGCGGGGGAAGTCGGGGGTGGGGGACGGGGGTCATTAATAGGCAATAGGGCGGGGGATGGGGGAAGGATCCCCTGCCCCATTACCACCCCTAAATATGACACTTTCAATGGGACGGAGGAATTAATTACTTTTGTGTTAAGATCAAGATGAAATACAGAAAACCCTTTGTGGTTTCGTAAAAAATCAACGAGCTGCTTTATGATTTTGAAATACCCACATAACCTTCTTGTGGTTAAATTAAATTGGAATAGCATTGTTTGACCTGCTATGGTACTGGTAGCCCAGTTTTTATTGATTTTTTTCTTTTCTTTCTTCCCTTCATTTTTTTTTTGTTTTCCTTTCCTTTTTTTATATATATTTTTCTTCACTTTCTGTCTTCCTGCATTACCACACAATAGCCACTGCTATACTACCACCACTATCTCTATCTTTTACCTACCTACCACCACCATCCGCCACCACTCTCTCTCCTTGCCTAATTTCCCTCCTTCCATTTCCTTTTTCCTCTCCCTTCTTCTCTCCCCCTTTCCTTTCTCTCTCTCTCTATCCTTTTCTTTCTTGATGATCGGATTTGGTCACTAGAGAGAAGATTTGGCTGCAACTAAATCTCTGTTCGTAACCAGATCTTCTCCGTGTGATTAGATAAGGTCACTAGAAGGAAGGGAAATGAGAGGGAGGCATGGGAACAAAGGAGCACTACAAGAAATTTGGCCTTTTGTGACAATAAAAAGTCATCACTAAAAATCAAAAAGTCGTCATTATATGAATATAGTGATGACTTTTTCCATTGTCACATGGTTGTCACTAATTCTATGTCACAAATAGGTACGTGTGACAACTCTTTTAAAGTCATCACTGAATCTTATTATTTAATGACGAGAACTAAGTCGTCACTAACGGTTGTCATTCTGTGACGAATTTTCTTGTCACTATTTCACATATTTTTTTGTCATAAAAGGTAGCAAAAGTCGTCACAAATTTGAACTCTACAGTGACGACTTGAACTTGTCACTATCATTCCTAGTATTCAGTGACAAGAATAGTCGTCACTTAGTGAACTTACAACTTTGTTTGGAAGATCTGTAATTGTTCATTACAAATATAGCATTGTCACGGCATTTCCGACAATTATAGTAAAAAATTAAATTTGCATGATAGTGACAACTTTGAAGGTTATCACTGAGTTTGTCTTAAAGAGTTGAAATTGGCCATTACAAATATAGTATTACCATGGCATTTTCAACAATTATAGTAGAACATTCAATTTGACAAAAGGCAAAATCAACCATAACATTTAATTTGATAAAAGGCAAAATCAACGTAGAATATATGCTGCAAATTCATATATTTGGCCATAACACATCTATAAATTAATCAAAATAAAAGTGAACCACAAATGTTGGGTCCTAAATCCCACATAGTCAATTCAAGTAGTAATGGCCAATACATATCCTTCCCAAAAGATAAGAGTACTAGATTTCTAAACTAAAACATAGACTATAGCACCAATGTCATATTTCAATCATCTCTAGCAGCATATCCAACAGTCTTCTCACGATCAATATGAAGCTAGACTGCATTGAAAATAAACATTTTTTTTAGAGTTTCAGCATATCCAACTATTGTGAACTTAATAAGTCAAAAAATTAGTCAAAAAAAGAGTTTCAGCCAAAATAAAAGAATATGTGAATTTTAAGAAAGCAGCCACCCCAAGTTTATAAGACTCATCCTTTCTATTATCAAGTTTCATCCAATTTTTGTCCATGTCCTAGAGTTACAAATCCAGAACATAAGTCACAAATTTTTATCTACACATTACAACTAGAAATAAGCATAGATAAGCTAGTTATGAAACAATAGATTTCTTGAGGTGAATCTATAAAGATATAAGTGCAATTCCTAATGTGCATAAGTAGGCAAGGGGTAAAACAGGAAAATCTCTACTTCTCTGTGTTTTTTCCAGATTATATATTAAACATACACTTTTGCTAGCTTAGACAATCATCCATGAATTTCATTTTGAAGGAACAAGGAATGGAACTGTTAAGTGGCAGCAACTGCAAATCTGTTAGTGTTGTTGCAGTTGCATCCTTTGAAAGAGAGACTAATAAGTCAAAAACAATCTATTAAAACATAGTTTAAAGAAGTTACCTGACAAGTAATGAAAAATTAGAAGAACAGAGGTAATAACAGGCCTAATTGTCTCTTGAGTCCATTGTAAAGCAGCTGCAAAAAAGGCAATGAAAAAGCTGAGAGCCATTTTTCAATTGAGGCTCCAATGAAAAAGGTGATTAGTGAACAAATATACAGAAAATAGAACACCAAACATAATGCACCAAGTGTAACAACCCATTTAATGGGATTAGATATGTTACCATCAGGAACAAAATCAGTTGCACAGAAAGTTGAGAAAAAGAATAAACTACATGCATAAAGCTTCTAAGATTTAGTGAGGAAAATGGACTGAAAAACATGGTACTGATAGATTTTTAACTAGGAGTGGTAGGACTGAGTGAGGAAAAAATGGGTAAAGAGAAAATTTTTACTTGAGGTTTATACAGGTCAAGTTTATGTCATGATAAGTTCTATCACAAAGATATTTGTGCCATCGTCTTCATTTTCTCCACCTTTATGTATACTTCAGTTTCATAATGACAGAAACTCTTCGAATTAGTGAACTGTGGTAGTTGTTTAGATCAATAGAGTTCCATATTGTCCTTAATAGAATATTGAGTTTGAGCAAAACTCTTATCTGGATAAAAATTTCTCCCATTGCTGACCTTTTAGGCTTTAGCTAGCCTCTCTGCAATTCCAGTTAAGTGCTGTTATGAAGACATGACAAGAAAAAAAGAAGCAGAAAACAAGGAAATATACAAGTCTATTATTTAGTTTGAGAATCCTATTCAATTCTTGAATGGCATATGAAGTATGAACATGAAAGTATTAATTATACTTATAGATTGAGTAGAGCAGTAATAGCATTCATGGCTCTTAAAAAGGAAAAATAAAAAATGTGCTATGACTAACAAATTTAAGAATCTTGTCCATTTCCAAAATGTATTTCATTTTCATAAGATTTTTTCTTCTTGATGAGACATTGTCGTATATACTGTGCTCAACTAAGCTTATGAGTGGGCCGTTAATCCATTTTGCTTTTACAATATAAATTATAAGAAAAAGAAAAAGAAAAAGAAAGAGGAGAGAGAATGAGGGTAACAAGACTAATATAACAGATGTCAAAACAAAAACTCCATTACATTTTTTGGTTTCGAAGTTAAATTGTATCCCATAATAGTGGAAAGGCAGCTGGAGCCAACCTAGTGCTATCACCAAGTAGCCAAAAGTACCTCTAACAAGTGTAGTTGCATGACTTTTATCAGCTTCAATGGACCTTGAAGTTCCAAAATCTGACACTTTGGCTATGTGCTTCCCATCCAAATGTATATTGTTGGACTCGATGTCTCTATGATAGATGGGAATTGCGGCTGCCAAGTGTAAATATGCCAATGTTCCTGCTACTTCACTTGCTATTCTTAGTCTGAAGTTCCAAGTGAAGGAGAATGAATCATCTATCTAATTATGAATGAGGCTGGAGAGGGTCCCATTAGGGATAAATTCATAGACCAATAGAGGAACTTCTGTCTCTAAGCAATAACCCAGTAGTTTAACTATATTCTTGTGGTTGACTTGTTAAAGAACAATAACCTCATTAATGATTCAGTACCATAAAGCTTCTGTCAGTACCATGTTTTTACTTTATCTTTGGCATTAAATGCTTTTATCTAAATTAGTAGAACCATAGATGGACTCTTTACAGGTTAAGTGCAATCCTATATAAAGCACATCAAAACCAACTAGAGAATTCTGTTTGCTTGGCAGAATAGTCAGCAGTAGTTGTTGACAAGAAATTCTAAAACTGAAAAAGAAGCTCCATTCATTCACAAGCAGGCCGTCATCATAGCTAAACAGATTTTCTCTCTTTGGCAGAGTGGATGAGAAGAAGATACAGCACTAGGACAATCTCTATTCAAAATAAGTAAATCTTGAAAGAGTTGCAAAAATTTCTAAACTTAAGCGGGGCTGTGATTTAAAACTTGGCCCTTCGCTGTGTCTATCCTGCATATAACTAACTTAATGCAAGTGTTCTACAAGTTACCTTTGCTGTGTTGAAAACAACATTTTTGCAGTCTGCAAGAATGCTCACAGACCAAGCAGGAAGGAAATATGAATTCCCCTTGAATGTGACGTTGGCATCTACTTTCCTATCATAGTTAGCAAGAAAGGCTACACAATCGTTTGAAATTTCATAGTACACATGTGCCTGATCAAACAAATTCATTCTGTTTTTTGGATAAATATACTGCATCCTTTGCCTATTTCCGAAGACATAAACTGTAATGATCATCAGAAACGTCTATTGCATATGTCCTCTTATGAAAAACTCTTTCTCTTATCACTACCCACCATTATAGTGGGGGCAATGGGGAAGAAGTCCTTGAATTAAATCAGTCGGTTCAAATGTTCAACAGAAAAATTGGCCTCAACCTACTGTTGTCCAACTCATTATAGGAATAGAAATATCGAGTCAAGAAACGGGTTCTTCATTTTCCTTTTAAACAGGAACCAACCAATATCAAATCTAAAATTATAGAATAAAAACTCTTCAGAAAATCCCTTCATTACACAATCAACAGATATTTACAACACCCAACACTAAACTCAAATCCAAGCACAGACTGTGATAAGCCTACACATAATGGGCAGAAGACACATTAACAAACAACCATTAGACAGAAATGTTCGAAAATAAATGGAAAATATTGAGATCATTTACCTCAAATTATGCCATGACAACCTTAGGTCTTGTTTTCCTTCTGATTCAGTCTTCAAATTCTGGCTTTTCCCCAAAATTCATGGTACTGGCTCAATTTAGGGATATTTGCTATCTACTACTCTACTAAAGCTGCCCTATCAGCTTGGGTAGCTCTTTTTTTTTTTCACAAAGATGATGGGAAAGTTTATTGAGAATGATACGTGCCTCATTGCTAAATTACAGAACCAAGAGTACCAACAGCTACCATTGGACAAAAATGAAATACCATATTTCAATGGAAATATTCAGAAACAAGAGTTTGCAGTTTTGAGTAACATTAGGCCAAAATTACCTCTTGTTAGGAATCTCCACTGCTTGAAACTGAATTCAACTGCACAGGGCAAACAATAACTTGTGCAGCATTTCAACCTAAATCATCTAAAATTGCAAAACTTTTATAACTTCTTCACTATGACCAGACACTCGTTCAAAAACCTCTCAAGCTCTGATGTATATACACTAGGAAAAGTCCGATAATGGTCAACATGAGGTGATGCACCAAAGTTGAATGCCCACACATTTTTCCCACTTCTCTTCTATTCTTCAACAAATGACTCAACTGATGAGAATGGAATGACCTTATTAGCTGTACTATACAGATAAAGATATGGGAAAGAAGGCCGGTTTTTTGAAAGGACGGAGATTATCTTTGTCAACTGCTGTTTGACGTCGTTCAAGTTTAGGAGATAAGAGAAGAGCTTCTCAAATGCTGACAAAAGTAAGGTTTTAACGGACAGGGGCTCCTTTTCTCGCAACTTTGAGGTATCAACTCCACTTTCCAATTGATTTCTTCCTACAACTACAACTGATGGATAAGATGATGAATTGTATTTCTTTAGCAGGGCTGCAGTAAATCCAGCAGCCCAGACCTTGGGATCTATATTAGCGTCACCTCCTGAAGCAACAATAATTCCCTTGATTTTCTCCAATAAATCTGGCCTACTTTGCAAATTCTCAAGAATGGAACCATACCTCCTCAGATGCTTCGGATTCGACCCAAGCCATCCCAACAAAACTGCAGCAAAGATTGGCCCTTTATCCCCGATGACCCCATTTTCTCTAGGGTGAATTCCATCAAGAGCGTAATTCCAGTGGAAAGATTTAGCTTTTTGGTCAGAGAAAATGCGGAAGAAGGTTGAGGTGGAGAAGAATGAGTTGAGGAGAAACAGTGAAGAATTGAGGGAATGGGAAAAGCCAAATGGGGTTGTTGAGGGGTGGTGGGGAATGTGGGCGTTTGAGAAAATAATGGAGTGGTGATTTTGGGGGTTAATAAACGAAACTGCAGGAGTTGGAATTGGGCGATGATGATGATGATGATAGTAAGGAGGAGGAGAAGGAAGCAGTGTGGAAAAGGGCTTTAGAGGAAGCGGCTTTTGGAGAGGGACAAGGGAGTTGGGAAGATGGTGTCCGCAGGCAAAGAAAGAGGGAAATGAGTTTTGTCTGAAATTTGGCTAAGTGTTGAGTGTTTTTCTTCCAAATCAACTTTAAATGACGTCGTTTCTGCTTCTTTTAGAACCCCGCCTCTACTCTTTCAATTTTCAGCTTCCCGCTTCTACTATTGCACACTAAAAAATACGCCTTGTCTCTAAATTGTTGAACCTTTTTTAATAAAAGTAACGCCTTCTATCTCTTTTTCTTTTCCCAATCTTTGTGTAATTAACATTGTTTATTATGTTGAGCTTTTTCATTTCACAAGTTATATTAAAACTTTGGAATATGAAAATTTAGTATTTTTTGATTTTTTTCTTTTTTTTCTAACATAGGTTTTTTAGGATCTCTACAAAAAATAATGTTCAAAAACTAAAAGGCTTATTAAAAATATATTTATGATTCACAAAAAGACCTTTTAATGTAAATATTTTTGGTATCAATTTAATAATTTTTTCAATTATGCACGAATTGTGGTTTGACAAGACCAAACAATCTGTTTAGTTGATCAAATAACCAAAATGGTTTACTAATACATGCATGAAACACTAAATCTATTTGATACAAGTACTGATTCATACACCATAAAAAATTTGATTATTGTAAATTGTAATACATAACAAACGCCAGTCATGCAATTGTCAAGATTTTTACTTAATTTCATATTAAATTTTATTATTCTTTGCCATTAATTTCACACTATGTTAATCAGTAATTTTCCATATGTTGTCAAGAGAACTAAATAATGAATTCATGATACTTTTTAACTTTATAACAAGGTATTAGCTAAATTTGGAATAATTAAAAATAGGTATACATTTTTTTTACAATACCTTCCTTATTTTGCCAATGATAAACACAAAATAAAGTGTAAAGCATAGGGTGCCATAATAGAATTAATAAAATTGGTTTATCACGTACGAGGCTAAATTACAAAAGATAAGGTGTCATGGTAGAGTTAATGAGATTAGTTTACCACATAAGGGGCTAAAATATAAAAGTTCGGTTGTCATAACATAATTAATTAAATTTATTTACAGCATATGGGCCATATAGAAAAAATTAGGGTGGCATATGGGGCTAAAATGTAATAGTTAGGGTGTCATATAGTAGAATTAATAAAATTTATTTACAACATATGGGCCATATTGAAAAAATTAAAGTGGTATGTGGGGTTAAAATGTAAAAATTAGGGTGTCATAGTAGAATTAATAAAATTTATTTATAACATATATGCCATAATGAAAAAATTAGGGTGACATAGTAGAATTAGTGAAAGTAAGTTGGGAATAAACACTTTGGACAGTGACGACTAGTTGTTGTCACTAATTTAGAACTGACAACTATATTGTGACGATATTTTAAGTTATCACTGTAGGACCAATTTCAATGACAATCTATTTTCCAGTCGTCACAATAGTGATCTCCCGCCACACTGGCTAGTTGCGCACCATCCATATTGTGACGACTTATCCCATGTTGTCACTGTTGACGGGTGAACCCACAATCAACTATGACGACATTAAAACTCGTCACTAAAGTTTTCAATTGTGACAAGTTTCTCTGTTGTCACAGAGAATGTTGTCACAAAAGGCCAATTTTCTTATAGTGGAGAGAAGAGGAGAGAGGACGAGGGAGGGAAAGGGAAAGAGGAGGAGGGAAAGGGAAGTGGAGAGAGAGAGAGATATGAGAAGACGGTGGTGATGGGTAATGGTGGCAGCTGGTGGAGGAGGGGGGAGGAAAAAAGAAGATGGGGGATGAATACTTTCTAAAAATTTTATAAGTATCTCAAAAATTTTAAAATTTGTAAAAGCATCCAAGATAGTTTAGGCAAAGGAATTTAAGCACCAAATATAAAAAGAAAAAAATTAAATAATAATAATAATAATAATAATACATCACTTGTAGGTCACATATAGGTTACAAGTGAAATTCCATATTGTTTAAAGTTTAAGAGGATTATATGGACATTTCAAAATCATAAGGTGTCCGATTGATTTTTGGCGAAACCACGAGGAGGTTTTCTATATTTTACCTTTTGTATTACCGGTTTATTTGGGATTTTATAATAAGTTGACACACATCCCACCATTTTTTATAATTATTGAATAGTTACCAATTCCTTTGAATATGAATTTATCTAAATTTAAACTTTATTAATAAATTTCCATACTTTTGATGACCATATTCTATTTTTTTTCAAAATTCTTTTGATATTTTTGAATTGACATTAAATTTGAAAAGCATGAGTGTACTTAATAAGTTCAACATTAGTTGGACAAGTATTCAAACATGTGACAACTGGAAAGAACAAGAATCCATTCATTTAGTTTATGCTTGTAAAGAGCTAATTGTGATTTCATAATGCACAAATAATGCACGTGCAAATCCTACTACTTATTTTTTGAAACTTAAGGTATGTAGAGAGTTACTTCAACATTTTTGTACTTGTTAACGAGTAAACCTGATATCTTTAGGATGCAACCATTCTAAACATGTCTTGATGTTTTAGAAAGACACATAATTTGAAGTATATAATTTGTTGGCATAGACTAATGTAGAACTTACCATTGAAAAGAGAAATTTTAGTGGCATAATTGGATACTTAAACAATCTAATAAAGGCATGGCTTACCATTTTGCAACCGTATATCATTACAAATTGAGGAGCTAGTACACTATCCCACTGGAAACAAATCTCAAACACTAAATAGCCTCAATCGGACAACTATATGTTTACCAAATGTAAGGGAAATAATCGAAATAAGTGGAATCTCCTACACTTATCCCAAAAATTTACCACAGGATTAATATTTGTACATGAAGAGGTAGTTATCCAAGGGTTTAATCCTCATGGTTGTGGAAAATAAATGAATAAATATATATATATATATATATATATATTGAAAACAACTTTCCAGACTCCAGCTCTTAAAAAGCTCCCAACTACCCATCTCTTTTTCATAGAATTTGATTTATTTTAATTAGATAAAATTACTTAATATTTGACTATATACTTATGATATTGAAGCTATCAATTATTAGCATTTCCTAAAGTTGACTAATTCATGTTAAATTTACATATGACCTCAAATTGAAATCTTAGCAAACTTATATATGACTATAATTCAGAAAGATATAAATGACCATAACTAAAAAGTCTAGAAAAGCAAATTAGTAATCTCAAGATAATTCAAATAATTAAGAATGTACAAAAGTAATGGGCATTCTTAAGATTAAAGAAAATATCATGAATAGGAAACTAAAAGCGTTTACAAACAGAACTTTCCAAGATTTTATCGAAACTTGCCAGAAAGTAGATGTATGACGAATTAGTTTTGTGCGTGTCTAGAGTATAAAAGTGTAGTAGATTGAAAAGCAACCTCTTACAGACATAAGTGATGTGAGAAATACAATGTAGTCAAGGTGAATGTTTTAGTATGTCCATATCTTACCTTATAGCTAGTTCTACGTACCCATTGTTCGGTGGAAGATAAAGCAGAGGGATCAATCTCTAATCTTGGACTCAGATCTAAAGCGTTGAGTACCATAACAACTCCATTTCTCATGGTAGCAAATACCACCTAGTTGCGACATGAATTAAAATGTTTCCATTTGAAATCCTTAAACAGAAGTCTCTAATGGTCCACTACAAGTATTTGAGAAATGATCGTCTAAAGAAGTCAAATACAATATATCTCCTCTCCAAGTGTTTGTGGAGGATGAAGTGGTAAAAAAACTGCACTGCTGATGGGTTCCAGGCTTTTTTGATTCATACATTGCAAGTTGAGTCTCGTGGTGGCAAGAAAGTGCATTTGATCCTTGTGAAATTGGATATCAGTCTCTGATGTTTGCAACAACAACCACCACCAAATTAATATCTTAATTGAAATGCTTTTCTTTTTCTCCTGCCTAATTGTATTCCAGACATTGATTTTCAACAAAGAGGAATCATACGATTCAGGAATTTTATACATGAGGGGTCATAGCAGGAACAGTTTTTTGGAAATTTTTAAACTCATATAATTTGCACAAACAACATGCATAATCAAGATGCAAGAAATAAATAAATAAAAGGAAAATGGTTGGTGCAAAAGGAGGAAATGAAGGAAAGGGTAAGCCAATCTTGCAACCATATGCTATTAACTAAACAATAAATCATGCATGAAACCTATCTTAACCAATGGAAATGGCTTGGTTTAGTGTTTTGCTAACAATAGTTATTACTACAAATTGGTGCTGATGAAATTTGACTCTTTCCTATGTATGACAAAGCAAACTATGATGTAGTCAGTTTTTTTATCCTTACATATGACATTTTATACCTCTTCATTACTGGTTCAATTATCAATCTTAGACCAAATACTCAACAAAACCTACATTTAGTTCCTATTAAACAAGAAAATTCCTAATAAATCTTACAAGAAGTCTAGGACGAGAACATATTTGTTTTGTTGAATTACTCTTTTAACAATTTTTAGATAGTAGTACTAAGTGAAGAAATCAAATTGTGTATACATGGAATGATTTGCCCATAGATAATTAGATAACATTAGCTGCTCAAGACCACAAATTCCTATTTGACATATTTGATTTAGAACAAACTTGAGCATCTACTGTAGTAGAGACCAATACTTTTAACGTGTTAGAAAAGGCTAAGCAACTAATCCTTTTCAAATGAGAGTAAGTTTATTTACAAGCTGTTAAATGTATGGAAAATAATTAAAAGCTTTACATGTGCAAAATTAGTGCTATAACTCAGACTCTCACATGTTGTAGACGAGTATAGTTGAATCGTCTGTGCCAATAGCAACTAGGTTGTTATCTTGTGGGGCTAGAATGCCATACATGTAGCTGCAGGTGGAGCCAGTGGGAAGCTTCTCACTTTCTGCAGTTGCAGTTGACAAATCAAACTGGTCATGTAAAATGGTAATCTAGTAATAGACATAGCAGTTTAGTTTTTTCAAGTGTTCAAGAATTTGGAAACTTTGAGTTGCCCTTCAGTAATAGCTATTAGATTGATAGGATATCTGTTGGAAGTCAGAATAAGCATTTGTTTACATTACTGAAGTGTTTTGGTTTATATTTTCTACATGCATTTTGCTTTTTTCTCTACCTTTAGCACTAGTTTTTTTTTTAAAAAAAAAACAAACCTGTTTTATTCATCAAAACCAGAACACAACGCCAAGGAATCATCCAGATCCCTACATCCTAAGAGAAAAACGAAAACTACAAAAATTCTGCATGTCCAGAGATAAAAGCCCCCTGGAGCGCAGGGGCAACTGAGACGCTGACGTGAAAATAGATCGAGAGCCACACTCCACCCCAAACGTTGCGAGCGAGTCCGCCACCATGTTCCCCTCTCGATAGCAATGACCAAACTGATGGCCAGCAGAAGTAACCAGACGAACAGCACGAACAACTGGCCGAATCACCGCAGGAACCCCCCAAACCCCCTTTAAACAATTGACTAAGACCAAGCAATCAGATTCAACAAACATCTGCGAAATCCCTAAGCTGTACCCCAGCTGAAGCCCTAACAAGAGAGCCCGAGCCTCAGCCTGCAAGGAATCCAGAGAGCCAAAAGAATCCGCAAAAGCAATAATGAGTTTTCCCCTCGAATCCCTAATCACCCCACCGCCCCCACTACCACCGACCGTAGAACAACCGTCAGTGTTAAGCTTAAAAGAACCCTCCACAGGGAAAGTCCACCTCACCGCCTTAGCTACTAACACCCTTCTGGCCGAAGACAAAACCTCTAGGAACCCCTCCCACTGGCAAGGCAAAAGCGCGATCCCTGGAAAGTGGATTTGAGCTAAGCTTTGCAATTCGGAACAGATAGAAACCCGAACCTGAACCCCAGAAACCTTGCACCCCTCAAACCTGGATGCATTCCTGGCACGCCATAAGAACCATAGAATAAGGACCGGAAGAATCCGGGACACCCAGCGGAGCGCCTTCCCTTTAACAGGGGACATCCACCAATCAGAACATCGAGACCTAACGGCCACACCTCGTACAGACACTCCTAAGGAGCGCTCAAAGAACATCCAAGTCACACCCGCCAATTGACCAGTAGAGAACACATGCTGCAACGTTTCACCTTGGGCCGGCAAGCAACAATGACACTTAGAAGGACCATGAATCTGGAATTTCCGCAGCACATCATCCACTGGCAGATGGCCATTTAGTAAACGCCACATGAAGAAGGAAAATTTCCGTGGAACGGACGACTGCCAAATATAGGAACACACCCAGGAGCGAGCCCGAGCCGAGCGAACAAGCTGATAAGCAGACCTCACCGAAAAAACCCTTGAGGGATCCAAGCTCCAGACCAAAGCATCCGGGTCCGATCCAAAACAAAAGAAGGACCCCTGAACCATTTCTATAATCTCCGAGACGAACCCCGCTAAAGCCAAGTAGTCCTATTGACCCTCTCGTAAAAAATCCGAGACCATCGCATTTGACGCCAAATCAGGATACCGCCATACCAAAGGGCCCAAACCACTCCAGTTGTCCCACCAAAAAGCCACCTCTCCCCTAGACAGATCCCACTTTAACCATTGCTCCATCGACGACCGGACCCCAAGCATACGCTTGCAACTAGCAGACAGCTGAGCAGGAAACAGAGCTTGATTCGGGTGTCGAGACCCAAAATATCGTGCTCTCATAAATTTCGCCCAAAGAGATTGACCACACCGAAACATCCACCATAATTTACAGGAGAACGCCGCAACGACCGCCTGGAGGGACCGAAACCCAACCCTCCCTTCCTCCTCCGGGAAGCAAAGCCTCTCCCACTTCGCCCAATGACGTTTGGCACCAAATTCCGATTCGCCCCAAAAGAATCTAGCAAGCATCCGCTCGAGGTTAGAGATAACCCCCCTTGGAGGTTCCAAAACTGCCAGCATATGAATCGGCATGGACGACAATACATGCTTAATAAGCAATGACCGCGCACTCATTGATAACCATCGGCCCTGCCAAGACGAAATTCGGTGAGATACTTTGGAGAGTAACTCAGCGAATAAAGACCTCACTCTTCTCCACCCCAAACAATGGGCAACCCAAATAGGTTACTAGCAAACTCTTTGCAGGGAACCCAGTGACCTGCGCAATTAACCTCCTACGGACCAACGAGACCCTCCTATCTACCAGAAAACAGCTCTTCGCAACATTCACCAACTGCCCAGACACCCCCTGATAGCCCTCCAGCACCCGCATGACACACTCAAGGGACCGCTTACCACCGTTGGAGAAGATTATTACATCATCTGCATAAGCAAGATGCGTGAGAGGAGGCCATTCCCGCGTCACGAAGAACGGAGCAAACCTCGACTCCCCCGGTAACTCATTCAAGCTTCTAGACAACACCTCAGCCGCTATAATAAATAAAGCCGGAGATAATGGGTCCCCTTGCCGTAGACCCCGAGACGAATGGAAAAAACCACACGGCTTTCCGTTAACCAATACTGAGAAGTGGCACGAAGAAATTAACCTCCAAACCATATCCAGCCATTGCTCCCCAAACCCAAACCTACGCATGACCTGGATCAAGAAATTCCACGATACCCGATCATATGCCTTGGTCATGTCCAATTTAAGGACAACATTGGATCCCCGTACCTTCTTCCCCAAGGCTGAACACATCTCTAAGGCCAAAAGTATGTTATCCGATATTTGGCGACCCTTCACAAAGCCACTCTGCTGCTGCGAGATAAGTCGTGGCAACACACGCTCCAAACGTCGAGCCAACAGCTTAGACATAATTTTATTAACAAAGTTACACAAGCTGATAGGGCGAAAGTCTAAGAAGGATGACGGCCCAGGAGTCTTAGGGATCAGGGCCAACCACGTAGCAGTGTACCCCCAAGACAGCTCCGCACCTGCAAAAAAATCACAAACAGCCCGATAAACCTCCCCCTTCACAATATCCCAACATGAAGTGAAGAATGATCCTGTGAAACCATCCGGATCCGGACTACTACCACCATCTAGTTGAAAAACCACAGCCTTGACTTCCTCCTCCGTCGGAAACTGCTGGAGCTCCATGTTATCTTGCACAGTGATAACCGAAGGTATAACCTCTAGCATCGAAAGATCCATCGGCCCATGTCCTGGTTGCGACAAAATGTCCGCAAAGAAAGTGGTCGCCATCTCTTCAATCCTGGAGGGCTCTTCCGTCCATACCCCATTCGTATCCTTCATCCGATGGATGAAAGATCGAGCCCTCCGCTGCTTTACTTGCGCATGGAAGAATTTGGAATTGGCATCGCCTTCCCTAAGCCACCGAAGCCGTGCCTTCTGACGCCAATAAGCGGCCTCCCGTAACAGGGACATCTTGAGCGCCCCTTGTGCCCGGAGGAGCTGGAATTCACCCTCCCCCGAGGGACACTCCTCCAAAGAGCGTTCCAGTGCCAACACTGTTGCCTCATCTTCCTTGACACGGTCAAAAATGTTGCCAAAAGTCTCCTTATTCCATGTACGCAAAGCTTGCTTGACCGCCTTTAACTTCGCGAGTAGAACCCGAATGGGCCGCCTATCACACTCCACCTCCCACGCTTGACGAACTACATTATGAAAATCCGCATGTGACCTCCAAACGTCCAAGAAACGAAAACTCTTAGGCGCCCCACCCATGGCCAAAGAACAAGACAATAACAAGGGGGAATGATCAGAGGCAACCCTATTCAAATGAGCCACCGTCGTTAAGTGTATGGAATCAGTTGTCTGCAACCAAAATAACTCCACATTCCACTACGTAAAAACTTCACAGGTAGCTTTGTTCAATGTATCCTTTTCAGCCCTGAAACCAGGCTTTTGATGTTCCCCTTTGCTTCATCAGAACAACTACTCCAAACCAAAATCCTTTATAAATATATAAGGAAATGCGAAATTTAATAAATATGAGTGTGTACATCAATTTTAAAAACTATATGTACTATATCAATGCACATTAGGCATTAATTCAAATAAGAATTTTTATTAACATGTGAAAAGAGGATTTCAAAATAATAAGATTATATAGCGTTTCAAATAAGACTTCAATGCATCATATAAGATTTCATTAGGCATCAATCATGAGGATAGTCTGTCTTTACATAAAATAATTTTTTTGACAAATTGCATAAATCAATATTACATTTTCTCGTAAATTTATTGCTTATAATGCTTTACATTTCTTTGCCATCCGCTACTTATCTTTTTGCTATATTTAAATCTAATGCCTTCATAAAAATGTAAAAAAAAAATGAAAAAAAAAGAATCTCTATGCCTTGTACAAAGTGAACCTCCTAGGTAAATGGAACGCTTAATTCTTAAATAGTTACAATTTAATGTTGAAAACTCAAAATAGGTGTGTGAAGCAATTTATCTATGGTTTAACTAGTTTTTTCTATGTTTATAGGCATGCCTTTTTGCATGTGAAAAACAACATTGGAATTTTGCCTTACATTAGCTTGTTAAAACCTTTAATTGCATTAATTTGCCTTACATCTGTGCCATTGAATTTAGTGAAATTTCATTTCCTTTTTAGATTGTCTTCTAAACTCCTAACATTGCTCATATTCCCTTTTCTTTTTGCAACTATATATATGATGCCATAGACATAGATGCTTACCATCTTAGAAAGGTTGCAAGTTTTGAAATTTTGTTTGAATTTGGCACACCATACTATGCTTCCAAATGATTGCAACAACGGTGAACCAGTTCACAAGGATACTGGTTCCATGCAAATTTTGTGGCCTATGCCATACTATGCTTCTAAATTATCACAACAGAGGAAGTCGGGTCCGTGCAAATTTTGAGGCCTGCTGTGGTTGTATTTACTTGATTTATCCACATCAAGATTTTCCATAGAACTTGATGATGAAATCTTGATTTTCCATAGAACTTGAAGATGAAATCTTGATTTTCCATAGAAGTAGATGATCTACGTCTTTGGAGGTAAAGTGATAATTTGGTAGCAATTGTGTACGTGTTTGCTTCATAAGGCACAAGTGATCTAAGCTCCGGTGTGGTGCCTCATTTTAGTTTTAAAATCGCGTTAAGAAAAGCTCATTGAAGGCTAGATGCTGCACGAAATTTCTCAAATGTCCTAGGAGCTCATTGAAATCTAAGAGATTGTCTAAAACTGCTCAGATTTTTTTGGTAATTTCTCCTTTCCTCTATTAATGAATGAATTTCGTAAGTGTTAGAGTAGCTGTTATTGCCATTAATCGAGCCATTGAACTTTTGATCTTTCTACTTGTTCCGTTTTTGTTTCCAGGTTCCCATTGCTTTTTAATATTACTCTTTGGCTTTTGGTATTTATTAATTTTTGTATGGTTGTTTGATTAGGCATGTTTATTTTCTTCTCCTACTCTATCTTAAAATTATTTGTTGTTTTTGTTTAAATTTTGTGAGTACAATAGAAATTTCATTAAAATCTAATAGTTCTTTTTATTGTTAAAATAATTTTTGAGAATAAATCTACTCGTAAGCTACTGATGCCCAATTCAATCGGACCCATTAGTCTCTTCACCCTACTTGGTAGAAATCAAAACTCAAGCAATCATTTTCGTTCTATCTTAAAGCTACTAATTTTTCTCCCTTTGTGATTTTTTTAATTGCACAAGGATTATGAGTCTTTACTAATTGACCCAGGTATGGCTTTGTTCTATTGTCTTTGCTGTGGCGTTTGATTTTATATTCAAGGTAGAATTATGCATATAGCCTATTTGATTATACGATTTTGAGGAATTTTAATTTGCTTATAGTGATCTCTACAATCTAAGTTTGGTTATCTTATTAAGAAGCCACAAAAGCGAATACTGACAAAGCATTTGAGTCAGGATGTTCTACAGTTGCTTACGATGTAGGTACGTATTGAATGTCTTGTACTTTCAAAAGAAACTTGTCTATGTACGATTGAGTTTATTGTGAATTATCAAGAAAAAAAAAAAAGAACAATGACAAATTAGTTGGAATTGGGTTTTGAAACTAAAGGTTTTTTTTGATGAATTTGATTTCAGGATGATCAATTTAATTAAGTTTCTATGAAAATATAATTCTTCTTTAAAGAAAGTTAATTTGTGCTTAAGAGAAAAAAAATAAAACTTGTGCTTGGGCAGCTTTTTTATTTTATGGAGCACTCTTGAAGGTTCAATTATGTTTATATGCTTATCTTCTACCAAATTAGACGGTTTACTTCTGGAACCTGTCAATTGTTAGTGTAGAACTACTATTTAGTTTGACACTGATATTTAATTATCACAATAGATTCTTTATATATATATATATATATATATATATATATAGAAAAGATCATTTCATTCAAACAAATCTACATTAATGGCAGAAAATACATCAAACAAACATAACACAGATACATATAGATCTGAAACCAATAAATATAGCAGATCTAAGAAAATAATACAAATAAAGATAATATTATTGATGCTCCTATATATCTTCCATATGAATGAATCACTACACCCCAATACATCAGTGCATGGTTGCTAACAACCAGATCTGATTAAAACTGGTTCAAGTCTAAAAAGAAATTTGGATCTGACAATAATGGATAAATTACAGATCTAAGAAACTAGATTCTAGATCTACAAAATCTCAAATTTCACAAAATAAAACCAAAAACTCTCACAAGAAAAAACCTATAAAAGAATAAAACTCTCACTAAAATAATTTGGAAGAAAAGAAACTCTCACTAGGAGATCCTAGGAGAGAAGAATCTCTCATTAGGAAATCGTAGGAGAGAATTTATTCAAATAAGAGAAACTAAAAACTATAAAGAGTACTTCTTCCCATGGAAAAAGACCAGATTTGATCTCTCACCCATGGGAGAGATGAAGAAGATCTTGATTAGAAAAGTTCTAGAGAAAAGAGTTTTAATGAGAAGGAAGAGAAACTTAATTATCACAATAGATTCTTGTTGTCTCTATTTATTCATTAAATTTTTAGGCTTCATTCTTACTAGGGATAATTTCAGAAACCTCCCTTGAGCTTTCTGACAATTTTACTGAGCTCCTCTGAAATTTGAAAAATTACACTTACCTCCCTTGATTTGATAATTTTAGTAACAAAATCTTAAAATAATATTGACTTGGTTAATTTTTTAAATGAATACCCAAAAATACGCTTGTGTAATGAGTTTTAATTTATTTTTCGATACAATTATAAGATTATTTAGTATAATTATAAGGAAAATGTGCCAAAATTTTCATGTCCATATCTACTATTTGATAAATAACTATAATAATAATTTTATTACTATGATATGATACTTTTGATGGAATTTTATTATGAATTTAGATTTATAAGATAGAAAAGAAAATGTTGAAATAATTCATTTAGAGTTTATTAATTTTTAGAGTAGTGGGATTATCATAATTTAGTAGTGCTTTGGGCCATTTCTTTTTGATTTATCGTTAATTTTAATACCAACAAATAGAAAACAAATATCAGCAAAAACATTGGATTACATATAAAATTAACTCGTTAAAAAAATTACTGGTTCGACATTTGGTTATAATAGAAACTAGAGATAATAGTGGTAGTTTTACAGTTTTACTGGCAAAAAATTTAAAAAAAAAAGGAATAAGAAGGACAAAGGATGAAAAAATAATTTTAAAACTCATTCTATGTATAAGCATACCAAATAAGAGAATTTTATTAAAATATTTAAGAGTAAAATTGTCATTTTAAATGACAAGGGAGTTCTGTAACATTTTTCAAATCTCATGGGAGTTTAGTGAAATTGTCAAAAACCTTTAGGGGAGGTTTCTGAAATTTTCCTTTCTTACTATTAAATATTGTCGTGTACAGATTCCCCACATGTGATAGGCACTGAATTCATCTAACCATAGCATTTGTGATAACCATATCAAATTGGCATGCACTAGATTCAAAGCATTTGTGATAAATTAGGCACATATTGAAAGTTGAACTAGAACCCAAAATTGCATGAACAATATCGACTCTAGCAAAGATGAAAGAGAGCCTAGCAAAAAAGCAATGAACCTGACCTATGAATGAAAAAAGCTAGAGGACTACTGCTTTCATTCCTATGTATTGATTCAAACACATAAAATTATCTTCTTCACCGTTCTAATTGCTTCATCAATTCTTAACATGCACAAATCAACTACCAATTTTATAATTGACAATTTTATCAATATTAGCATAAACTAAATCTATTGTTCATATATTCGTGCAATGTGCATAATTTTTTAGCACACAAAAGTAATTCCATGTCAGAATTGAGAAACCAGAAATGTAAGAATATTGATAAGATCTTTAATTTCATAATTTGAAATTTCAGGCAAAAAAAAAGTGTGAGATCTTTTTTAAGCTAAATTTATTATCAATTTTATATCAATTTGGTATTGCTTGAAATGCTCCTTCTCTTTGAGAATTTTCATTAAATATGCAAATCATTTGAGACTTCACCCATATTTGAAAACGGTAGACCACACAATCAAAATAGGTTCAGTTCATCATTCCAGTGTTTTCAGAACCGGACCGGACCGGCCGGTTCGACCGGTTGGACCGCGAACCGGCCATGTCACCGGTCCGGTCTAATGCTAAAGCCGGAAGTTCATGGAGAACCGTTGAAACCCGGACGAACCGTGTGAACCGTTAAGAATCGTGAACCGGCAGTTTTTTAAATTTTCCAACAAAATATCAAGAATGGTGTAGCCATGATTCGAACCTGGGTCTCCAGGTTTACATATGACAATCTTACCGCTAGACTATAATTAAATTTGTTGAGAATTCTACTTGACTAAAAAATATATTAAAACATCAAGTTCTTCTCTTATTTTTTTTTTCAATTTTTTCTTCTTAACCATTTTTAACCCAAATATCCACAACAAGATTTTCTCAAGTCTTCACAATTATTATCAGGTTATTATCTTTAGCAGATTGTAAACAAGTTAAAAATTTCAACTTTTCTTGTTTTCCAACATCTTGGTAAGTTTAATTTTTTTCTTTTCAAGGCTTTTTTTTCTATATTATTATCTTTAGTTGATTTTTTTGCATTTTCTTCTTTTTCCCCTCAATTTTCATATGTTTCCCTCATTTTTTGTTTTATTTTTATTTGATTAATTAAGGATGAAATTTTTGCAAAAGTAGTGCACATCCATGTAGGAATTGGGTAGGAATTACAAATAATAACATTGGGCTGGTAAAAAATATGGTAGTTGGCACATAATCGAAGCTATTGATAATTGAATTTAAAATAATTAATGGTATAGGATCATTGAATTTAATATAACATGTTAATTAGTAATGTTTAGTAGCAATTAATTTTTTATGTGTTTAACTGTATATTTGTTTTTCAAAAATTTTTAGTTTTTTTTTTAGTTTGAGCAATTAGATTTATATTTTTATAATAAAATTTTAACTTTTTCAGCTTAAGTTGATTAAATTGTGAAGGTGGTGTGGTTGCTTATCATGCCACTCATAAAAGTTTGCTATTCAAATGGTTTGTCTTAACTTGAACTCTTTTATGGATTTTTTTAAGGGTTGTAAAAGAATTTCAATATTTAATTTATTTATTTTTTGTGTTTTTATTTGTGATAATTGGTGAACATTTGGATTGTATCTATTTATGTTTATAATGAATTTATGAAAACTTGTGGTGAATTATGATATTTTAATTATATTTATCATTCCATGCTTTATGTATAACTTTTACGAAATTTATTATTATCATAACTTAAATTAAGTTATGTTGGTAAAGTTCAAGTGTAGAATGAAACCTGCTTAGTACTAAAAAAAAAAAAACAGTGAACCTATGAACCGGCCGGTTGGACCGGTCGGACCGCAAACCGGCAACCTCTCCGGTTCAGTGACCGGTCCGAGTTTAAAAACATTGCATCATTCAGATTGAGAAGAGAACTGGCCAAAAATACCAAAATCCTAGCACATCAATTTGCTACATAGAATACGACGGGAAGGAGGAGGGCAAACCCGCAAACATCCTCTCATCCATACCCACCAATAAGCAACAAAAAGATGCAGCGTAGAATCGGGAATTGCTAAATCAAAGGGGGAAAAAGGCAATCTACAAAAGAATGAGAACAGAATGTCTACTTGCATTCTGTGCAGTAATGCAGTTAGTCAAAGCGTTGATGACCGGCTCCGTCTGCCTCGTAGATAGTCCTAGAGTGAGATAGTTTGCTCGATGCTGGAAAGAGAATCCTCCACACCATGCAATGCAAGGTTTAGATGGGATTGGAGATTGGAATGTGAAAAAGTTTCATCATCTAAAGCTTCAGAGCCCTCCAAACTATCAACTAGCTTTACAGTATTAGTCCCTTCTAAACCATTCACTTGTAGCCTTGCCCACTTGGTCACCTCCATGTCACCTTGGAGGAGCTTCAGAATAAGGCTCATCTGAGGTCTAGCTCTTGCCACACGTCTAATACAAAGTGCAGCTGCTAAAGCCATCCTCTCCAACTCCTCACCAACATACATGCTACTTAAACTTGGGTCTAGCAGTTGAGTAAATTTTCCGGAGTTGGAATTGGTTTTGCCCACATAACAAGGCTTTCTTGGCCCTTTGAAGAGTCATTGCTTATAGGCTTTCCTGAAAGAAGCTCAAGAAGGACCACTCCAAATGCATACACGCCAATCTTGTCATTATGGAAATTCAGGAGCCAAGTAACCGAAATTTCCTGCAACATCTGTGCATGTTATATGAGTTGAAGTGGTTGAAGCCCATTTAGCCAGTCCAAAGTCAGAGAGCTGTGGCTCAAAATCATCAGAGAGTAGTATATTAGAAGATTTCACATCCCTGTGAATCACAGGCTGAGCATCTCTATTGTGAAGATGTTCAAGTGCCTCAGCTACACCAACAGCCACCTTATATCTCTGGTCCATCCAAATGCAAGTGGATCCTTCTTGTAACGATGAAGGTTCTCTTCAAGGCTTCCTCTTGACAGGAAATCATACACCAAAAGGAGGTGGTTGTCCTCAAAACAAAACCCAAAAAGAGAGATGATATTTTTGTGATTCAAAGCAGTAATAATCTCTATTTCCAGAACAAACTCTGTCAACACAACTTCATATCATGTTTAAAGAATCGGCCGAGTCCAAGACCACTTGGCCGAGTCATCACCGGAACATAGCTCTCAGTTTTGATACCGGAACGAGATGATTTTGAGATACATGGATCGCTAAGATCTAGGCCGAGAAGTCTCTGACACAGATAAAAATGGCACCGAGTCGCCACAAGTCATCCCGAGTCAACTCTTTTGCTAATTTTTACTTTTCTTTTTGCTAATTTTTTATTATTTTGGTTAGCATATTTTTTATATTATTCACAATTTTTAGAATATTAAATGCTTTAAAATTAGCGTTTTGTCAAAATCGCGATCGATATGTCGAGACCGATGTGAAACAATCCGAGCCACAACCGAGACTTTGAACCATGCTTCAGACGGCTTTAAAAGTTTGACAGCAAGCTCCTTTCCATCAGGAAGGCAACCCTCATAAACCTTACTGCTTCCACCTTTACCAACCATGTTCTCGGGGATGAAATATGATGTAGCTGAGACAAGTTCCTCGTATTTAAACAATCTACAAGTTGCTGAATACATCTCATGGAGACCCTCCAACTCCTTTGGTAAGGCCTTAGATATACCATCTGAAGAAGTATCTCATTGCCAATGGGAACAATCGCACTACATTCTCCATCTATTTTGGGGGATTGATCTTTATCATGATCACAAACTCTTCCTTTTTCATTTGAATCAATTGACTGAAAATGCCTATGCCCACTGAACCAGAGAGATCTGACGGAATGAGGAGTTGTTAAGTTCGCTTGTTTGATAATATTGCTCGGTGAAGAAGTGGCCAACCAGGTCTAACTTCAGGCAATTCCCGCATCAACAGCGAAATTGAACTAGATGCAACCTCTATCTTTTGTAATGGCACTACCGCCATTGAGTCTCCATTGCTGCCATCACAGGAAGATTCTTTTGCTGATTGTGTATTGCGGTCATCTTCAGATACTGTAGCAAGAGAACAAATAGGACAACCCTTTTTTAAGACACCATCCTCATGTTTAGAATCAGCATTTTTTTGGGGCTAAATCTAAAGTCCCATTAGTAACGTGGTCAGATGCTATCATTCCCATTGCCAAATTGCTATCAGTTATTGCTTTGTTATTTTTAGTCAGAGACCTCTGAAGTGCATTAAATAGACCATTCCTATGGTGATGTTCAATTTCTTTTGTGATGATATTGGAGGAAGATGGAGCCCCTTTATGAAAGATAATTTTCCCATTATTTACAGCTAAAGTTGAACGATCCTTGACCAACTTCTTAGCACAGTATTTAGCTACGGAGGCTGATGACCTGATGGTATGATGATTCCTTGAAGTTCCAACTATAAGCTCAGTTGCTGAGTAAGATTTTGCTTCATCACGAACTAAAATTTTGCGAATTGATGATCCTCTGCAGATCTTTAGCTTGAGATCCACCTGTCTGAGGTTGCAGAAGCCTTCATAAACTGCAAGAACAGAGTCAAAAGCTTTCACAAGAGACAGCAGAGATGATTTCCCATCACGATCCACAATTTCATTACTATCAAGAACATGAACGGCAATGACACGATCCCCAGGCTGAGCAACTTTAACCAAAGCCCAAGTGAGCAGTTTTTTACTCTGAGCATCAAGCTTCACTCCCGCCACCATCGTCCGGCCATCATCACTTCGGTATCCAGATGCATTCGAGTATAACCGAAGTGAATCTTTCATGTTTGCATATGTACATGTAATCATTTGCTTCACGCTAATACGAGGCCTTTTTTTGTGGACATTTTTTTCCATATAATAGGAAGGGCTCAAAACCAAACCTCTTACTTACTTAGGGTGCTTTTGATAAAATTAAAGTTCGAAAATTGAAATTTAAATTCTGAAATTTAAAATTTGAATCCATTAAATTAGTAAATTATTAACTACTAAATTTGATACATTTGAGTGTATATTTTATTAAGTGATAAGTGAATAGTTTATCATTTATTTTTTGGAGCAAATTTTGCTTAGAAATTCAGTTAACTTCATGAATTCAGATGTTCTAATTTTGGTTATCGAACGCATCTGAATATGTTAAAATCTGAACCTATTAAATTTAAGTGCTAAATTAGATTATCAAACAGGACATAGATCCTGTTAAATTTAGTTAAACCCAGACCCTGATCCAGACCATTATGGATTTTAAAAATAAGTCCAAATCCAAATCCTCCTGGATCTAAGTATCCAATAGGTATTCATTATATTTTTCTAAACACACTAAAGTAAAAATATATTAAAAATACATAGATTTAAAAATATATATAAATACCATCCAATTTTTATTTTCAAATAATAAAATTAATATTCGAGAAGTTGAATGCAATATTATGAATTCAAAAAAATAACCATTATTGACTAATTATATTTATTTTTAAAATTTCAACTATATCTACGTCCAAATTTTCATTTATTTGCCTTTACTTTTTCTTGTTTTTCTAAAAACGTTTGTACTAATTACAATGACAAGTAGAATTAGTTTGAAAAAAGAAAACAATTATGAAATTTTACTATAATTGATCAATGACCATAGAATATTAGAATATTTTATAAATTTACTAATATATAAATTTGATTATATATACATTAGTTTGGGTAGGATTCGGTATGAGTTTGTATTTGGATATGGATTATAAAAATTTAGACCCTATCTAGATCTATAACTCTTTTACAAGGTTTGTATCTAGGTATAGATCCTACCTAGAAAAATTAAATTCAAACCCCTACCAAGTATATTAGATCTGAGTAAATCCAACCCATTTACATGCCTAACCAGCGCCCCTCCCTCTTCCCCCTCCCCATTCCCCTTCTCTCTTCCTCATCCACTCCTCTTCTCCCCCCCCCCCCCCAGACACCAAACCCCCGGCCCTCCCCTCCCCCCTTTGATTTGGTTGAGGCCTCTGGTCGTTGCCAAATCGCGACCAAAAAGTACAATTGAGCTGCAGTAGTTCAACAAATCATGAAAATTAGTCAAGAATTTGGACTATTTCAGTAGTTTAACAAATCATGAAAGTTACTTAATTCTCATTCTTGTTGCTGTTTTTTTTTTTTGGCCTTTTTTTCTTTGAGAAATTCGACTTAGAAACTGTATGTCCTCCACGCCGGCAGAAAGAAAACACCGAAAGAAAAGTCAAAACTGATCTTTATTTGTTTCTTTTTCTTCTGTGCATCTGGTTGGATTTCGTGGTTTGGCAATTATACTCTGCCGGAAAAACTGCTGAAGAATAAGAAATGGTCGAAAAGGACAAATAGGAAAGCCAAACAGCCAAATACTTAAGCTAGATTCTAGTTTCTTCAGCACTAATGTCTTGCGTTCACAGAGTATAGTAATAAAGCAAAATGACTAAATCCAATGGATTATTATTAGATTCCCTATAAAGACTCAGACAAGAAAGACAGCGCATTATTGTGTTCAACAAGTTCCAAACATCCATCGTCTTTACAAACAAGTGTGATACATGTTTACCCAAACATATGGCGACGACAAGAATCCTGTGACAAGATCTTTTTCATTTCATTTTGGTTCCGCTAAATATGACGATGCCCTTTTTTCCAAAGAAAGAATAAAATGACTCCTTTACTTTTTGTTTTTCTTTGAATTTTTCTATCGAACCCCCATTGGACACTTATTTAACACATCTAAATTTTACATAATCTGTCACATATATATATATATATATATACATACTAATATTTGTTACCTTTCCTTATATTTATTTACCTTTCTTGATTAATCTTACGTTTTAAAAATTTTAATATATGTTAATGAGTGCCCCGTTGAGCACCCATTATACAGACACTTTTTCTTTCACATTTCTTGTATTTTCTTGTTAATATGTATTTTGCTTCGAAAACAATGAATACTAGAATATGCTGAACAGAAGGAATTAATGCGATAGAAATGATGTATAGGTAGAGTTCTCGAAAATTTTCTGCTATAAACTATGATACTATTTCTAAATACTACTAAATTTTAGTGACATAATTCGTGTGAAGTGAAGTGGCATATCTTCTCTTGTTTACTTTCTCTTGCTCTTATGCGTGGCGTGCAAATAATCCTTAGAATTGTTCTTAATATTGACCAGAAAAGTTCAATTTAAGATTGTTCTCTTAGAAAGGAAAAGTGCAAAGCGAATGATTCCAAAAGGGAAATGTTGTTTTCCCTTTCCTTTTCCTTTTCCTTTCATTTTCAGAAAATCTAGAAATGCACCCACATAAAACAATATTATTCCAGCATAATTTTTGTGTGATGCATCGCTATTTGCTAAGATGCAACATGGTACAATGTTCCTTCCATGTTACCAACACATAACATTTGTTGGCTTCCAATTTTGCGCAATTGCCAAGATGATTTTTTTTTTTTTTTAACATTTTCTTCCCCACCCTGACTTTATTGTCCCTCTCACTTTGTCCCTTGCTTCACGTCAATACTCAACATTAGTATAAAATCAAGGGTAAATTACTTACTATCCCCTATGATTTTGCAGAATGCTAGATGACCCCCCTGAGATTTTAAAATAGCCACATAACCCTCATGTAGTTTTATGCAAAATGAAAAATAGATAGAATGTACAATCAATTATGCCATTTATACCAAATTTTTTTTAAAAGCGCGTGTGATAAAATCTTAATATCGATGTAACCCCTTATGATTTATATAAATATTCACTTTATTCCTCTGTGATTTTTGTATTTATCCACATAATCTCTTTATACTTTTATACGAGGTGGTTAAGCCATTGATTAATTTATTAGCATTTAAATAAAGGCACTATTGATATTTTAATTTACGATGTTACAAAGCTATTTTTCGTCAAATTTTCACTTTATACAAAATCTTATGAGGTGAAGTAGATATTTTAAAATGTTAGGAGGGCCATGTGGTAATAAATAAAACTACTGGGGGTTACATGTAATTTACCCTAAAATCAAAGACTTCAAAATTTCTTCCAAAATTGCCATGTCATGCCAAGGTTATTTTTGTTGTTAAATATGTAAAGATGCCGTCCCTCAATATCATCCCATGTATTTTATTAATCTCAAATCCATTGCCAACACTGTTGTGAGTTGTGACTTGTGATTGAGTTGAAAGGACGAAAACAAAAAGTTCCACATCAAAGTGTTATTATCTGCATTTTGTGTATTGGATACTTTGCTGATTGATGCTACTAATTATACTGAAGTACTAGTGCATTCTTTCTCAGTTTCAACGACGCTACTTCTATGAATAAGCAAGTTATTTAAAAGAGACAAACTAAGTTGGATAAAAAAAAGCCATTTAACTCGTGCCTCCTCCTCATCATTCCAATACAATCGAACCCATAGATCATTGAGTTACTGTGGGAATCTGATGGAGGACTACGAAGCAGATGAACAAGAAGCCAACGGAGGTAAAAAACAGCGACAACCACCACAGCCGCCGGATACTGATTGGTTCGATGTGGAAGATAACAGTCTCTATGGCCTTTATCAGCAACAGAACAATCCCACGCCCAGCAAGGTTGCTTTCTTGGAAGGTGGTCAACAAGCTACGAGTACTCCGCCGCAGTTTAATTGGGTACAGAATGATTTCCAGCACCTGGTCAGCACGCCTGCAGTGCATTCATTCCAACCAATTTATGATCAGGCCACGGCCAAGAACAACGAGCAGCCGCAGCAACAACGACTTCCTGAAACGGGCGGCAAATGGCAGCAGCTCAAGGGAAAAACACATTCGTTTACCTTAGCATCCCTGGAGCTTCTGAGCAATTATGGGAAGGGCTTCAAGAATGCGGCCAGAGAAGATCAAAACTGGAGCAACGACTCCCCAACAAATATTGATCAGGATAGCAGCCAGGGCCGGAGATTATCCCTGGGAGAGATCATCAGGGCGGCTGGAGCGAGGTACATCCAATTCTCCACCAAAAATGTTGACGGCTTTTCGGGGCTTATCCACCCATACGCTTCTGCCATCACGGACATTTCAGTAGCAGAAACTGCAGACGTGGAACTCGTGCAGTTTCTTTTGATTGCAGCCGAGTGCGTGGGTCACAAAAAGTTTGACCTCGCAAGCGGCTTGATCACTCGCTGCCTGTGTATCGCCTCCGATTCAGGGAATGCTGCCCAGAGAATTGTATTCCACTTTGCCGAAGCTTTGCAGCATAGGATTGATATGCAGACAGGAAAGATCACTCCTGAGAGAATCATTGAACGGTTTGCCTATGCAAGGAACCTTGAATTGGATTTCAATCTTTCCTTCCTGGCATGCCACCAGGCGATCCCCTTCACCCAGGTCACACAATTTGCTGCGATGCAAGCAATCATTGACAACGTCAAATCGGCAACCAAGATCCACCTGGTTGATCTGCACATCAGGAGCGGAGTCCAATGGACCGTGTTGATGCAAGCTCTGGTTGAGCGGGATGACCGTCCAGCACTCAGGATAACGGCGGTGGGAACCATGAACAAGCAGCGTATGGAGGAAACGGGCAAGAGACTGATCAGCTTTGCTCAGTCCCTGAATTTATCCCTTTCTTTCAATGTAGTGATGGTCTCCGACATGGAAGAGTTGAAGGAAGACATGCTCAGCAAAGCACCTGATGAAGCCGTGGCTGTTTACTCTCCCCTAATACTCAGAACCATGATCTCAAAACCTGAGAGCTTGAGAAATGTAATCAAAGTGATCAGGAGGATGAAGCCGGCGGTAGTGGTAGTCACCGAGGTAGAAGCCAACCACAATTCACCGCTATTCATTAGCCGTTTCACCGAATCCCTCTTCTTTTATAGCGCATTCTTTGATTGCCTGGAGGACTGCATGGAGCGGAATAATGAGCACCGGAAGACGATTGAGGGAATCTATTTGGGTGAAGGGATTAGAAACATGGTTGGGAGCGAGGGCGACAAAAGATGTACCCGAAATGTGATGATTGATGTTTGGAGAGAGTTCTTCACAAGATACGGGATGGTGGAGGTCGAACTCAGCCATTCATCTCTGCAACAAGCTAATATGATTCTCAAGAAGTTCCATAAGGCCAGCTCCTGCAATCTTATCAATACTGGTAAAGGTATAGTCATTGGATGGAAGGGAACTCCCATCCATTCTCTTACTACTTGGAAATTCATGTAATTAAGCAGATTGATTCTGAAGAGTAAAATATAAGGAAGGAAACAAAACTCTCCAATTTGGAGGGCAAGTGAAAAATGTCTGTTAGATTTTTATTTGGAAAATGCCAATGTTACAGAAGGAAATATAATATACATATAACTTCTTGATCCAAACAATAGGAAAATCTCTCCTCTTCTCTATTTCTTTTTTCTCGTGACTTAAGTTTTGTCGTCTTTCTTTTCTATCCTGAACTCCCAAGCCAGGTTACGCCTAATCTCATTCCATACCATGGCCAAAAATCTAAAGAAGGATACCGGAAACAAATGCAATTGCTTTTTCAAAACATCGAATGCATTGTTGGAAAGCCCAATTATTATGTTATTGGGATCCCATAAGAACACAAATACAGCTATCTTAGTCTTGATCCAAATTGCATTTCTTTAACCAAAACCTTCTTGAGAGCACGGAGAGTTAATTTGTATTGAATATTTGTTTGTAGATCATGAATACAAATATTTTAGAACCAACGAAATATACATTAAGGGATCATACATACCTCAGTGAAGATTACTCTATTCACTTTTGCTGAGAGAGATAGAGAATTGGATTTTTGGTCTCAAATGTTCGGGGCATGAATGTTTCTAGTTCCTAAAGTTTGGACGAAAACAAATATAGTCCCAAAATTTCAATCTCTAAATGCATTTAATCCTATTGACTGATTTTTGCCAATTGCTACCCGAATCCAATCACGTGCTACTATGTCCGGCAATTAATTTTTTGAAGAAAAATATTGTTGGCCATAATTTGCAGTAATAGATGATTAATTACTCACATGTAGATCACATAATCAGTCATCTTTTATTCCAGATTATAGCTAGTAACATTTTATCAAATTTTAAAATTTTTCAAAAATTAATTATCAACAGATTTCAGTAGTAATTGGGAAAAACCAGTCATTAGGACCAAATTTGCATGATAGCTGAAACATCTAGGACGTCATTTGCCTTCATCTAAAATTTAGGAACTAAAAACACTCATATCTCAAACATTTGAAACTAAAACTGTACTTCTCTCAAAAAGAAAAAAGAGGTTTTGGTAGATATTAGCAAACCAAAATAATAAATAAATGAATACTAATCTAGATACCTAGGGGGTTATATTGGAATTGAAGGATAAAACTGAAAGATTAATGTAATAACTGTATGTAACGTGTTTGTGTTTATTTATACTCGTTGTAAAACCTTAATGAGCATAAATGTGGAATGTTAAACACACGCAAATTTCTTGCATGATGGTTTCAATTAAAGTAAACTAATTGATATGAAAGACCGGATTGATTTGGAAACTCTATTAGTTATAATACATCAAAATTAAATAAAGTACGTAAAGTAAAACAAAGTGGGTTGGGAAAAAAAAAAACTCTAGAAATTTAGGTACCGTAGGGCTTCTCCTAAAGTTATGGAAAGAATCTTGATGATGTTTTATTGCGTCGACACAGTAATTGTTATCTAAAAACCAGTAATGACAAAACGAAACATAAATCTCTGTCTTGTAAACATGATTTCTTACTACAAAACTATAATGGTAACTTATATCTTTGATAAATGAGGCATTCGGAAACCATCCATTTCACTGCCTGATATTTTCTAATACCGATTGGTGGAATGCCAATAGTCTTCCAAAATCACATTCCATTGCAATCTTTAAGTTAAAAGCAAAATGACAGATTACAAAGAGATATAGAAAATATATGACTTAATAAGTTTGTTCAACCATGCCCAAATCATACAGTAATGGTGTAAAAGTTCAAGCCATCGTGGAAAATATTTACTTTTCACATAAAATTAAGAAGAATAATATAAATGGTCCGACCTCATGAAACGTAAGATTTGAAAATGAATCATCATAATATTCTCTAAATTTATAGATGTAAATTACTAGATCTTAGTCGTAGAATATTAGTTGTCTAACTAGGATTAGGATTGAATTCGTAAATTTGGATGGGGATGGACATGGGCTAGGTACCCATCTTGTGGGCATTTGACTGACTTGATTCGTATTTTGTCATTTTCTAAATCTTATTCACTCTGCGTATCAATTGGTATTCGATTATCAAGTACCCAACCCACCCTTCTCATCATTTAATGTTTTTAAAAAATAAGTTACACTAATTTATTTTTATATTTTACATATCCATCAAATGTTCAATATAGATTTTACCTAGAAAAAAGTGTCATGCCATAAACAAATATCCAAAGAGTATGCAAAAAAAGAATTCAGAACCAATAAATCCAAACTAATGATAATTGTTATAAGCATTGCCCTTTTTGACACATATTCTATATCAATTAAATTTTTTATTAAAAAGGATCATGACATCTACAAATGAATCTTGTAAACAAATTATAGGTGTGAAGTACTTTTGACTTTTTAATCTTCTTGACGGGTATTTTACATACGTACAAGTTAAAAAATTCGAAATTACACACGTTCACTGCAAGTATACAGGTCAACTGGTAGTTTAGGGTATATATCGGGTCGATCCCACAGGAAAAAATGAACAATTACCGGTATTACTAAAGCTTCTCTATTATTTAGACTATCAATGAATTATAACAAATTTAACCTACTGAAATTATACAAAATAACAAATAAAAGCTCCTTAGGTTATGATATCCCTAACTACTCATGCAATTGCCATTTTTGGATCATTGAGTACTACATCTAGGTTAGTTATGGTGTAATTTCCTTATGCATTTGAATCCTACTTTCGTAGTGAATCAATTATACTTATAACTAATCCATACCTATTCTCATGGTTATGAAATTAGCTACAAGTTCATTTCTTCAGTGAAATTACATGAAATGAATCACTAAAAACCACATAGGTGTACCTCTACTTTCGTGAGTGTACTCCCTATATTTAGCACTTCTTGAACTAGTGTTAAATCTCAACTTTCATTGCAGAAACAACACCTTAGGTAATCACAATCAATGGTACCAGATTAATCATGATTTAAAGAGCCAAAGTGCTAAATAATTTGCTCAAATCATAGCAATCAAATAACCAAATAATAAACACTAACAATTATAGAAAGTTCAACCAAACCCAAGGCATAAACTTTAGAAACACATAATAACATATAAATCCATAACTTGTATATTAACTAAACTTAGAATCAAGTACAAAAGATAAAGAGTTGGAAAGAAAAAATAACCCTTGTCACATGAGCTCTTTCCTTGCCTTCTTCATCTCCTTCTTCATCTTTGCCTAGCTAATAAACAAGAAGGATGAATTACTACTCTATACTAAACTAATCTAACACTAAGAGAATGGAAAAGCTACATTTTTGCAGACTCCAAGCTTCTCCCATATGATCATCTCAGACCTCCCAAATGTCTCTGCATATAAACTACTCCAAAGCTCATTTTTCACTGGTCAAACTTTCCACACTTGATTTCCAAATCTGAAATTGTTAAGATAGTCAATAACAAATGTTTTTGACTTGAAAATAAGCCACCTTTCTTGCCCTTTTGTCTTCTGAAGCATGTGCACCGAATTCCCTTGCAACTTATACCTGGAAAGTAGTCTGAACACAAGAGAAATGGCTAAGCAAATTGCAGAATTTTGGCTTCAAAACGCGGCTTGGAGTCGCGTGTTTTTAACTCGCGTTTTCAATTCTGTGTTTTTGGCTTCACTTCAACTGCAATTTTCTCTATGATTGAGGCCGAACTAGCTTTTGTGCAAAACACAAAAGTTTTAGCCCTTTGAATTAGCTTTGCAATGCTTCAAAAATCATCCAAATCGGAGCTTTGTAGACTGAGATATGACCGAAATACTAATACCTGGTCAAACCCCTGTTTTCAACTTTGGACAGCAGTGTTGAATTTTGGTATTTCGACTTTTTGACTGAGTAATCGGCTGAATTGGATTCTGATGTCTTCATACCGAATTTAGATCTATTTTTTAGTTTCAAAATGGTATAAAGATCACTTCAATCCAATTTGTGTAGCTGCAGATATAGTTGAAATACCAAAACGTGTCAGAGTTGTCAAAGCTGACTTTTCTTGATCCAAATTGCATTTCTCCTTTTACACTTCATATTTTATTTTCACCACTTTAATCCATTTTCAATCATCCAAATATCTTTTCAATGCCCTTCATTGGATGATTGAATCATTAAACCTACAAAATATGAAGTTTTTACCATAAAAATCCATAAAATGCAATGTTTAGCTACTTTAACATAAAATGTAGTTTTTTACCAAAACCTTAGTTATTTTACTTACAAAACTAAATAATCAAACCAAAATTAACTAATAAAACACACTAAAAAAATACGTAAAATATATTCTTATCAAATACCCCCACACTTGAACCATTGCTTGTCCTCAAGCAATAAGAAATACAAACCAACAATGATCCAAAATTTGAAAATAAACATATGTAGCATTTCAACTTCATTTCCTCAAAACAAAGTAAATAACTACTATGCAATCATTCAATAACCTCAAGTACTCATAATATCAAGTAAAGGAGAGTCAATTATACCATAATTATAACAAGTTTAATTCAATTTCTCATTCTTACTCAATTTCACAAGCAAGTAACTCATATGATCAATAAAATGCTTCCTAAACCCATGATCATCTTCTTATTTAACTTAAAGAGGGATTTATTTATATAATATAGCTAAATATTACTTAAGTTGTGAAAGTATCTTTTTTACGCGAGGATCGACATTTTTAGATGAAGATCACCGGTTACTCAACACTTCACATACTCAAGTTGCTTTGCATACTCTTAATTCAAGTACCGTTTTACGCGAAAGTCGACATTTTTAGATGAAGACACCCGGTTACTAAGTACAAGAATCATTGGAGTAGAACAAATCTTATTGTATTTTTGTCTTTTTCTTTTTTCTCGTCATTTTTTTTCATTTTTTCATTTTTTTTTATTTTTTTTAAAGTAAAGATAATAACATTCCCTCGAAAGCATAATCATGAGAAGAGTATTGCAATTATTGACCATATTTATCACTTAACTTATAAAATCAAATAAAGCGAAGAAATTTCATCAAATATGCAAAAAAATATAGGCATAATTTTCTCCACTTTAAAAGATATACTTTCTTACAAATGCAAAAATTATAATCACATAATAGTCATTTTCAAGTTAAATGAGAAAAGAAGTGCTTAAACCACATATATTTATCTCAAATGTAGAAGGAGTTTGAACTACTAATGGTATGGAACTTGTTACCTCTTGGATAAAATCGAAAAAATTTAAAAAAATTTTGGGCAAGTTTGCAATTTTGGACAAGATTTTAGAAAAATTTTGAATTTTAACACAAGTCCAATATTTGCAACTAATAAGTCAATCACATACAATGTATATAATCTCAATTCTCCCCCACACTTAACATACACATTGTCCTCAATGTGTAAAAAGGAAAATCAAGATAAAGAAAGTAATACTCCCCCATGATATGATTGAATATGAAGCTTCAAGGTACGTTGTTCGTCTGTCTTCATCGCTTCATGAGTTCCATTTGGTAACCATTAGTGATATAAACCTAAAAATGGAAAATGAGAAACAAAATGATAACAAAGGCTTAAGAAAACAAAATGGGGATCCGTAACTTCAAGCCCTTGTTTTCGTGATGTACCTATAAAAAAATACACAATAAGCAACTCAAGGTACAAGAAAATATATGAGGAAAAGAAGAAAAAGAGAATCAAGGAAGCTGCATTTTAAAAAAAAAATGCTCAGAAAACGCGACTCATCAAAATGCGCCATCAAGCTGCGTTTTGTGAAGTCGCGTTTCTTCACAAAATTTGCAGCATTGAAAACGTGACTACGTGAGAAAACGCGACTCCAAGTCGCGTATTGGAAGGCGCGTTTATGGTTTCTGAACAAGCTGGAAAACACGACTTGGTAGAAAACACGACTTCATGTCGCGTTTTGAAGGCGCGTTTTCTTCAGTATGGGCGCAGAATTGAAAACGCGATTGTATGAAAACGCAATTCACTGGTACGTTTTATAGAAAAACGCGTTTTCTGCTGTGAAATTTAGCAGAAATTCAACTTTTGAATAATTACAAATGATACCCCAATTTCCCAAAATGCATCATAGATCATTTGTTTGCTAAAATTCTCAATGCATGCACATGTAAAATGATCAAAACATGCATTTTAAGCCCTTCTAATGAATCAAAAACAACAATTACTCAAATCGAGGAGTTGAGTTCCTTGATCAAATTTTGCCTTTTTCACCTCATTTGGTCACTTTTGCTTTCATTTCCAATACCTATAAATGAAAAATAACGAAATAACTCAAACACATACTTTAAACATAAAATCACACCAAAATAACATAAATAGCCAAAACATTGGGCTGCCTCCCAATAAGCGCTTTTATTTATAGTCGTTAGCTCGACTATTGAACCTCATTTTTCAAGGAGGCTTGGTTAAAGAATAATCCACCATTTTAGGTTGTGGTGGATCATTAAAAGGTGACTTTATAGTAAAAGTCACATGTTCTAATGATATAAGAGATGGAAGTGACTTACCTATTCCAAGTGTTTCATAAATATTACCTTGAAAATGCAACACTTGAGAACTTACTAAAGGGAATGCCATGAGAGTATCTTAGGCAGCAATACCCTTAGAACCTATACCTTCCATGCACTCCTCAAGAGGGGTGAAAAATGAGTCATTAAAACTCACCTCTTGAGATTCAAGATTAGTTCCAAAGATATTATCATGTGAAATGGATATTTGCTCATTAAAACACAATTGAGATTCATCATTTTCATCAAAATGCAATCCATTTTCACATACAACATTCCTACCATTCATGCTAGGATCATTTTGCAATTTATTAGAAGAAATAATCTCACACAATGCATTCAATTGCTCATTTATTCTACCAAAGTGAGAAGTTAATTCATCTATTCTTTCTTCAATCCTATCAAAACGGTCAGAAGTCACATTAGCTAATTTTTCTAAAGCTAACTCCCAAGATGGTTTAAAATCATTAGCTACTCTTTCTATTGCCAACTCCCAAGATGGTTTTGATTCATATTGGACACATTCAGGTTGGTAATCATAAAAATATGAAGAATTACTATAAGTACATTGATTATCCCAACCATAAGCAGGAGAATTGCTCCACTTAGCACTATATTGATCAAAACAAGGATTGTAATGCTCTAATTCATCATAATAATCCACATTTTGTGCTTGCATACATGTATTAGTATCATGATAATCTCCACACAAGTCACAAATCACATGATAAGAATTAAAAGCATTAACATTCCTCCCTTGCTCAATTTCATGCATAATTGTGTCCATTTAAACTTGTAACATGATTATATCAAAATTTTCCTTTAAACACTTCAACCCATCTTCATAAGACATACCTCCAGTAATTTCTTGGTTACCTCTATTGAAGGAGTTTTGCACTTGATAACCATCCCTTGCCAATCTTCCACTTCTCAAGCATTGTCCTCCAAATTGACCTACCCTTCTCATTACCTAAAATTACTTTTAAACAACTTAAGAGCAAAATTAGTAAGAAGAATAGGTGATGAAATACATACACACAAAAAACACTAAAATAACATAAAATAACATTCACACTATAACTAATAAAATGTCTAAACTAATAAAGTTATTTTTCACACCGATATTGCCAAATCTTTCCCGGCAACGGCGCCAAAAACTTGACGGGTATTTTACATACGTACAAGTTAAAAAATCCGAAATTACACCCGTTCACTGCAAGTATACAGGTCAACTGGTAGTTTAGGGTATCTATCGGGTCGATCCCACAGGGAAGAGTGAACAATTACCGGTATTACTAAAGCTTCTCTATTATTTAGACTATCAATGAATTATAACAAATTTAACCTACTGAAATTATACAAAATAACAAATAAAAACTCCTTAAGTTATGGTATCCCTAACTACTTATGCAATTGCCATTTTTGGATCATTGAGCACTACATCTAGGCTAGTTATGTTGTAATTTCCTTATGCATTTGAATCCTACTTTTGTAGTGAATCAATTATACTTATAACTAATCCATACATATTCTCATGGTTATGAAATTAGCTACAAGTTCATTTTTTCAGTGAAATTACATGAAATGAATCACTAAAAACCACATAGGTGTACCTCTACTTTCGTGAGTGTACTCCCTATGTTTAGCACTTCTTGAACTAGTGTTAAATCTCAACAATCAATGGTACCAGATTAATCATGATTTAAAGAGCCAAAGTGCTAAATAATTTGCTCAAATCATAGCAATCAAATAACCAAATAATAAACACTAACAATTATAGAAAGTTCAACCAAACCCAAGGCATAAACTTTAGAAACACATAATAACATATAAATCCATAACTTGTCTATTAACTAAACTTAGAATCAAGTACAAAAGATAAAGAGTTGGAAAGAAAAAATAACCCTTGTCACATGAGCTCTTTCCTTGCCTTCTTCATCTCCTTCTTCATCTTTGCCTAGCTAATAAACAAGAAGGATGAATTACTATTCTATACTAAACTAATCTAACACTAAGAGAATGGAAAAGCTACATTTTTGCATACTCCAAGCTTCTCCCGTATGATCATCTCAAACCTCCCAAATGTCTCTGCATATAAACTACTCCAAAGCTCATTTTTCACTGGTCAAACTTTCCACACTTGATTTCCAAATCTGAAATTGTTAAGATAGTCAATAACAAATGTTTTTGACTTGAAAATAAGCCACCTTTCTTGCCCTTTTGTCTTCTGAAGCATGTGCACCGAATTCCCTTGTAACTTATAGCTGGAAAGTAGTCTGAACACAAGAGAAATGGCTGAGCAAATTGCAGAATTTCGGCTTCAAAACGCGCCTACACAAAATGCGGCTTGGAGTCGCGTGTTTTTAACTTGCGTTTTCAATTCTGTGTTTTGGCTTCACTTCAACTACAATTTTCTCTATGATTGAGGCCGAACTAACTTTTGTGTAAAACACAAAAGTTTTAGTCCTTTGAATTAGCTTTGCATTGCTTCAAAAATCATCCAAATCGGAGCTTTGTAGACTGAGATATGACCGAAATACTAACACCTGGTCAAACCCCTGTTTTCAACTTTGGACAGCAGTGTTGAATTTTGGTATTTCGACTTTTTGACTGAGTAATTGGCTGAATTGGATTCTGATGTCTTCATACCGAATTTAGATCTATTTCTTAGCTTCAAAATGGTATAAAAATCACCTCAATCCAATCTGTGTAGCTCCAGATATAGTTAAAATACCAAAACGTGGCAGAGTTGTTAAAGCTGACTTTTCTTGATCCAAATTGCATTTCTCCTTTTACACTTCATATTTTATTTTCACCACTTTAATCCATCTTCAATCATCCAAATATCTTTTCAATGCCCTTCATTTGATGATTGAATCATTAAACCTACAAAATATGAAGTTTTTACCATAAAAATCCATAAAATGCAATGTTTAGCTACTTTAACATAAAATGTAGTTTTTTACCAAAACCTTAGTTATTTTACTTACAAAACTAAATAATCAAACCAAAATTAACTAATAAAACACACTAAAAAAATACATAAAATATATTCTTATCACTTCTGATTCTAAACCATCCCACATATATGTGGATACATGATCCTCTTACTCGGTCATATAATACGGATTAGATACTCTATTTCTCAAAACAGATCGAATAAGATCTCATGGATTTTCAGATCAACGGATATGTTTTCCCACTCCAAAATTTAGATTCTCAAATCACCAAGATCCTAATAACTACTGTCGTGCCCCTTTTTTTTGGAAAAAATAAAATCCAAGCGTATTTAGGGTGTTAGAAAATGAATTGATTTGAAAAATGAGTTTCTTATTTTAGAGAATAAACAAAAGAAAAAGGATCTAAAATGGGACTTAAAAAGTGCGACGATTTTGGTCTAATATAATACTCTAAAAAGGGTTTTTAAGAAAAATAGGAGTCGCCACTTGGTATTAAGTTAAGATGTACCAAGTCACCTAAAAATGAATTTTTAAATAAAAAATAGAAAAAACCCTTTTAGACGATTCCAAGTTTTCAAAACACAAGAGAAAAGGGCTCGGGAGTCACAGTTGAAGAAAGGGAAGACAAGGATAAAATCCAAGACACCCTTTCAACCTAACCAAGGCCAATTGCGTGATTTAGTCGAAAATTTTCTTAATTTAACCTATAAAACTTATCACATTTAGATGTTACTTTATGGATGCAAACCTAGACCTAATGGATATCGGAATGGTCGAAATATCTTTTCAAAGTTTAATCGGTGCAAATCACATTAAATGTGATGCCAAAAATGATTCTTAGAAAAGGTCACGAATATGCAAACAGTGAAACTCGAAGAAAAGAAAAAATTATAATATATAAATATATGTGACCTAAAAAGAGGCATGCAACATAACGGGTACGGGGGATTAAGATTCGTGATTCAATTTTCCTTTTTATAGAGGAGATACGAGTTTGCTAAGGTTAAGAAACCATACTCGTACATTTCCCATATTTGAAGGGTACTCCCCTATCCTAGTCAAGCAAATGAACTAATCTATATCTAATTCCCTAAATGGAATACAAGTCTAAATATCATGCTTTGCACACATAGGGGTAAGGGGTATACATATAGAGGAAATATCATGCAAAATGGTAAAGATCCTAAAAGTAGAAAATATGCATGCAATGTAGTGATTGTCACGCAAGTATGTGATTCTAGTACGTGGACGGTCTAAAGGGTTTAGCATTTGACTAACCCATTTCTACAATTTTTCACTAGCGTTGGACTAGTGAAAAATCGGGGAGAATGGCCAGAACTAGCGTAGGACTAGTGTGGTGACGTCATGCATTTATTATAATTGAGTAAATCATATAAAACATAATTAAAGCAAGTAAACATATAATGTACATAGAACACATAACACATAAGCATAATTTCTAGATACAAAACCCTAATGAAAGTGAGTAAACACATAAGCACACAAGCATGCAAGCACCCAAGCAAATAAACGCAAATAAGAGCTTAACTATTATATTCAGGACCCTAACTACAATCTAAGGGGGAATTTTAAAAATAATAACCTAACAATTACATTTATCTAACTAAATACATTTTTAACAAAAATTAAAACCTATCTATTACATAAGCTAGTTAAACACATGTCTTGAGCACCTATCTATTACAACTTAGCATTTTAAAACCTCTCAAATGATCATCAAAATTAGATAAAACAAATGAAACTTAAAATAAATAAAAATGAATAATTAAAGGAAAAAAAAGTACTCAAAACATACAATTACACATTAAAAAAAACACAGTGAAGCACATAAAAGAATTTAAAATAATAAAAAAAGGTTACCTCCCTTGAAGTGGTGGTTATGTGGGGGTGAAATTTGTCCTACTTATGTTTCAAAATCAACAAAATGATCAAGGCACTAATTTAATTGTAAATAAATGGAAATAATCATGCAATCTAGCAATTAAAGAAGCAAAGTAACTTTTATTTAAGAAATCAAAACTATTAGGGACCTATTTACAAAAATTAAGAAATTTTTATTATCAAATTATAATTATTATAAAAATTAGGGGGTCACAATTAAAAAATAAAGTTTAGAGACCAAGGTGTAATTAAATTAGGGACCTAATTGAAAGAAAACTAAAGTTTTTAGAGCCATAATATAATTACTAGAAAGTATAGGGACTAACTTGCAATTTGCGTTACCTGATTACTTGAGCAAACAGGCCTCTGGGCCATTTCTCTTATTTTTCGGGCCAAATCCTTCCAAGCCCAGCGAAAAGTTCAAGGAAAATGCACAGGCCAATCCATAATCTTACCCAAACAAAACCAACCAAAAAGGATTGGCTTTTACCTCCTAAGCCCAAGCCAAAACCCAAAAATGAACCAGATTTTTCTACCAAAATCCAACCAAATCAAACCATAACCCAAATGACTAACTATTTTACCAAAACCCAACAAGATAATAAATCAACTAAAACAAATTAAGGTTTAATTACACCCCAAATCACAGAAATAACCTACCCAATAAACCACTTAAAATATGAAAAAGATGATTAAAGTTAGGAGGGGGCAAAATTGATTAATTTCCTAGATTTTGGGCCATAGTGTAATTAAGCAAAAGTTTTAGGGCGGACTTGGAGCTGAAATTTGGGGGTACTGGAGATGTTTTTTGGAGAATTTTTCTTAACAAAGGTTACACTACTACAAGTGTAGATAGTGCAAATGACAAAAGAATGCCTAAAAGACTTAGACTCGGGTCGAATTTTGGTAGAAAATTTGACAGCTCTCAAGTTTCTCATCATAATTTTCTGCACTTTTTTTTCCTCCCTTAATTTTCTCTCCTTTTTTGCTGTTTTTTTTTTCCTTTGATCTCTCCGCCGCCCCATGCTCTCTTGTTGTCCTTTCTTGCATTTTGGAGCCTTTTATAGGCACAAAATCCACCCCCAAAACCTAGGATCAATGATGTAGATGAACTGAGTCTTAATTTGGGATTCCAATTACTCAAATGTGTGAACAATTTATTGGCAAATCTAAGCTGTATATTGTCTTTTTATCCTTTCTTGGCTATATCATCCCCATGAACAAGCCAAGGGTCTCCAGAAAATATGGCATATATAGACATATCATAAATGTGAATATTTCCCATAATGAATAAGTGAACAATATTATGTTAAGTGATGAGTAACTTTCCATATATATATATATATATATGAATTCATACATATATGTTTGAGATAACATAATACATAACATTTAGCATATTCCTTCACTGGTATTAATAATGATACTGGACATCCTGGATTAGGCATTTGATAAATTTTTACAATCCATTCAAGATTGCAAAGCGATGCAACGCATCTCAATTGTCCGTCAAGCTCACTTCACCCCACCCTGCAATGCAATTTTGCAGTTAGGCACATTATGTATTTAATTAGAAAACATTGTAAAACTCAATATACAAATCAATCCTCCTCAAGAAGCATTCAACGAGATAACTAGGAAGGGCTGCAGTCGTCCCCCTAAGACTTTAGAAAGTTTTCAAATAAGTACCACTTGAAAGATCGTCAGTTTCCCCCACCAAATTGTAAAGATCATGTTTAAATTGTATTGATTATTGAATGATTTATACGTGATAATTTTTGCCGCTGCATTCATTTATGAAGACTATAACCATTTTCTTTTTTGGCTTTTCTATTTTCATGCACTCAAACCTGTAAACTCTGATGTCGAAATCTGTACAATATATAAAAACCTTATGAAGCACTTTTTTGTAGTTTCTTCTTTATGTTTTTTTCGTCATCTTGTTCAATTAAAAGTTTTTTTTTTTCCGAAAATTTCATTACAGTAGAATTGTATGCCTAGAGCACTAGTGATTATAATGAAAATTATAGAGATTAAAGAGTGTGCAAGATAGAACATTACTTTGTGCAGTCGATGTTGCGAGAAATGTTGTATGGGAGATTAACACCACAGAGATGAGGGATTTGTGCAGCATTCTTGAGCTGACCATCAGTAGCACTCTGAGCAACAGATTTCAAGCAAGAACAAACACTCTGGCGATCAGTTTTAGTCTTAGCCAGGCTGAGTAGAGTCTGAATCCCACTGCAGCAAGCAGGTGCAACTTTTCCTCCAATCAGGACGAAGCTAAGGCATGGAAGCAGGTCGTTGTCAACAGTGTCACAGGAGATTTGTGCTTGCCCTCCATGGGAGAAACTCATGATAAGCATGGATACGAACATTACAAGAGTCCCTAGTTTGAGGAGTCCTGATGAATTAGCCATACTTGAGTTTGCCTTCAAAGTAAGAATGGTGAAGAAAGAAATTGATCTTTTCTTCTGGACCTGGATTTTTTCAGCAGTTTGAATACAATTTATAGAGGTGATTAGCCAATAGAATGTGATGCGTTGGGGTAAAAATTGTTTCCTTTTATACCACAGTGCAGATTGTAAAAATCATACAAGTCTATTTACAAGAATTTTAAGATTTTGAAAATTAAGAAGAACAAGTCAACCAGGTGCATGGCATCGAACTCTAAAAGGTCTAGGAGTTAGTATCAATGGTAAAGAAAGTTACAATTAATATACACTAGGGTTGTTATCACTTTACCCCCTTCAACTATATTACTACTATCAGTTTACTTCCTAACGTTATCTTTTAGTCACTTCACCCCCATTAGTAATTCAACTCAACATGTTAAAAAATTTTGGACAAAAATACCCTTTTATTCTATAGCATTACTATATTGTTATTATTACTTTATTCCTTTAAATTATAGTGATATAATCGCTTTAATTCCTAACATTATTTACTAATAAGATTGTCAAGAAGAAAAAAATTAATACTTTGACTTTTTTTCTTGATACTAAAGAGGAGAAGAGCCACTCTAAATTTTTTATTATTTTTATTATAGAAAGAGGAGGGTACTTTCTTCTAAGGTTTTTTAACTTGCTAAGTTAGTTTAATAGTGAGATAAATTGTCTAAAAAATAACTCTATGGGGTAAATTGACAATGAAACTATAGTTTATGGGGGTAAAGTGATAATAACTTTAAGGGCTAAATTTGTCTTTTTACTTTAATTAACAAACTCTGTTAAGTTTGACCGTTAGTTTTGGGGGTAAAGTGACTAAAAGATAACGTTAAGGGAGAAATTAATAGTTATATCAAACGTTAAGGGGGTAAAGTGATAATAACCCTATACACTAAAAATAATGAATCTGTAAACCAACAACCAATCTCTTCAAGCATTTAACCAGATGTAGATCTTCTTTCTTCTGGACTTAAAAATCGAATCTGGTAAAATAAATTCCTAAGTTGTTCAGTTTTTGTTCCATTAACCATTTTTTTTTTCTACAAATCCGGTCATATGACGATTTGATTTTTCAACTTTCCAAACAAATTTTTTATATTTATCGAGAGATTATTGGAGCAATACAGTCCAGTAACACAGTGCAATCAAATTGAAAATTTCTTTCTTGGAGAGAAAATTTTTTTCCATCTTTGCAAGGGAACCAAGATAATTTTTTTTTTAGATCACGTTGCAACCTAACATGCTGCATTCATTTATGAAATTCAAATGTTATCTTATTCATTCTTTTAACTTTATTTCCACTTTTGATGGGTACTATGACTTTTTTGGCTGTCTGAATTTTCTTGAGGAACGAATCCATTGTTATCTGGAGATGTCATTGTGGCTATGTAGTATACTGGCCTCTCATATGTCTTGCTCACAGTGACGGAGCCAGGATTTTTTTTTTGGGGGGGCCAAAATTGAAATTCCATTCAAAGATGACTAATTCATATATATATATATATATATATATATATATATCAACTCTCATAATATAAACTAAAATTGAAAAAATTTAGGGGGGGCCAATTTTATTTTACACACATATTTACATATTATGAATTAAAATTCTCAAAACTTAGGGGGGGCCATGGCCCCCCTCTGCCCCCCTTGGCTCCGTCATTGCTTGCTCAAAGGTTTTCTATTAAGCAACCATTGTAAAATCCATTATGTCTCACCCCATTATAATCTTTGTTTATTTGAAAAAATTTTATGATAAGTTTTAGTATTTCAATTTATTAGCTATATATTTATTTATCCTTTGGCTGTCCAAACATGTTTTGAATTCTTGTTTTGATGTATAAATTAAAAGAGCTGCATCTTTTGATTAATTGTTTAAGTTCCATGTATAGTAACTCAAATTGGTTAATTAACTTTCATCTGCACAGATGAAAAAGAATAAACGAATGAACAAAGATGATATCTGGCAAAAAGTTCCATTGAAGTATTATTCATTTTCTCTAAAGGTGCAAAGAACATAGTCCATATACAACATGGGATATCTATGCAATTGAAATTTATAACAAATTAGAAACCAAAAATCTGCTTTTACATTACATAAAGTCAAAGATACGTAATTAAAAAAGGACAAGGCCTTAGGACCTATTTACTTTAGAAAGAAAGTAAAAGTCGAGATATGAAAGTAGAATAAGAAATGTCTTACCATAGTGAGGAAAATAATAAATAGAAAATTGTACATATTTTGATGGAATTACTACAATTGAACAACGGTCCAACGGATTAAGTTATCAATTCAAAATATATTTCTTTATTGTACGTAGAAATGGATCTTTTATGTCTTAACATAAGATAATAGTTATATCTAAAGGTGCAAAGAGCATAGTTCAAAAACAACATGGTATATCTATACAATTGATTTGTATACCAAATGAGAAACTAAATAGTAATTGTAAACCCAAAAAATTCCACAAAAAATATAAGTCTTACAACTACAAGAATTTTCTAATAAAATACTAATTCCTACGTAATAAAACTACCATAACAGGACTCAAATAAAATTACTAAAATCATAACTTGAATAAAAGACTACAAAATAAAAATATAGAAATTTCTATTTTGAGTCATTACTAAAATCATAACTTGACTAAAACACTACTAAATAATAATATAGAAATTTCTATTTTTGAGTCATATATTTCAGACATAAATTGTATACACATTAATTTTTCTGATTGAGCGACAATCCAACAAATTAAATACTTTAAAAGCTTATAAATTCACCTTGTAATGAAATCAAATACATACCACCAACCTGTGAATCAATTTTGCATTGGTATTTTAGAAGTGAGAAGAAAATGAAGCGAATTTATTTCTTCGTTTTATTATACATGATGAATTTATGTGATGCCTCCAGCAAGAAGATTCAGTTCAGGAAAACGTTAAGCCGTTCAAACAAGATCCCTGTCAAGTCCATCAAGGTTATTCCTGCTAGTTTTGCTCTACTTTCTTACGTTACTAATTGAAAAGTAAAGTATGCCGTCCACACTTTTAGGACTCGCGTACATGACTAACTGGTGCATGATTGTTTTAAATGGCAGAGCCCTGATGGTGATATTATTGATTGTATCAACATTTATCATCAACCAGCGTTTGATCATCCTTTGCTCAAAAATCATACCATTTTGGTGAGACTTTCTATCCCACCCAAAAGCAAGGGGAAAAATCTCTACAAGTGCATGTGTATATTCAAATTTGTACACATAATTGTGTAAGTAATGAAAAATAAAAATTTTATGTATTTTTGCACATTGCAGATGAGGCCTAGTTTGCACCCTCAGAAAGGACCAATTGGTGAGGGTGAACTGTTCAAAACCAATGCTCATGGCCAAGAGGATGAAAAACCATTTGCTCAGTTATGGCAGCTGAGTGGGGAATGCCCTGAAGGAACTATTCCTATTACAAGGAACCAGAAAGCAAGAAATTTCAAGAGATATGCAAAGAAGAAGCACAAAAGCTTTTCCCATGGCCAGCTTGATGACCCTTCTACTCACGAGGTACCATAAACAATTGGAAATTTCTTGTGTAGATAATGGCACTAAACTTGACCACTTATTGTACAAATTTTTAAGTGTTGATATGCATGGCAGAATCACTTGAAACATCTACATATAGTGCTTTTTTTTCTCTTTTGCTAGAATTTTGTAGCAACACACATGCATGTTTACATAGGTTTATATATACTGTGTTCGCGCGCGACACACACATACATGTTTACATAGGTTTAAGCTATATATATATATATATATATATATATATATGTAGTGTTGGCAACTTTGTACAAGTAAATTCTTTTTACAAGAGGGTAATTTTTGAGGTTTTTGAGTTTATTTAAATCTTTCCCATTTTTAACTTATTTTATCGATTTCTCATTTTCTTTTTTCTGCAATTCTTTAGCATGCAGTTGCATCTGTCCAAAATAACGTGTATTTCGGAGCAAAGGCAACCATAAACGTTTGGCAACCCCAAGTTCAGACCAGTGGTGAATTTAGCTTGGCTCAAATATGGGTTCTTGCAGGTGCTAATTCATTTCTGAACAGCGTTGAAGCTGGTTGGATGGTACTTCTTCCCTATCATAAATAGTCAATCAGCAATTCAATTTGTTCTTCAACAATAAAAATATCTGGCCATGCATGTGCCTTGTACTTTGTTGTCTACTTATTTCAGTTGTTAATATAATAGGTAAGTCCAAGTCTATATGGAGATAACAACACAAGACTCTTCACTTTCTGGACAGTAAGTCACAAAATATCATCAATCCAATTGTTTATACAATATGCTTGCCCGAATCTAAGTTGCTACCAAAATTTGGTCATTGTAACAGAGAGATGGTTATCAATCCGTAGGGTGCTACGACTTGTTCTGCCCTGGCTTTGTTCAGACCAATACAACAATTGCATTGGGTGCCACCATTTCACCTGTTTCTACCTATCATGGTGCTCAATATGATATCATCCTATGTATCTTTAAGGTAATGACAAACAAATTGATTAAGATCCCAATATATTATGCAGAACATAGCCAAATGTTTTCTGTGATTTGAAAAACTTATATAATGGTAAAATTTTGTTAGGATCCAAAGCAAAATGCGTGGTGGCTACAATATGGGAATGACGGTGTAATTGGTTATTGGCCTGCTTCCTTATTTACAAGCCTCGCAGACAGTGCTTCACTAATTCAATGGGGTGGAGAGGTGGTAAATACTGCTCAAGGTGGGCAACACACCACAACTCAAATGGGCAGTGGCCATTTTGCTGAAGAACAAGCTGGAGGGGCAAGTTACTTCAAGAATCTTCAAGTAGTTGATCAATCCAACACTTTGGTCCCTCCTGGTGACATCACATCTACAGCTCAAAAGCCGAATTGCTACAACATACTACTTGCAAAGAATGATGATGCCGGAGATTTCTTTTTCTATGGTGGACCAGGAAGAAATCCTAATTGTCCATGACCAAAAGGCAAAGAAATCCTAATTCTGTATTAGTTTATTCTTAGTCGGTCAAAGCATTTTTTCTGAAATCTTTTTTATTTTTATGCAGATAACAGTACCTTTTTTTTTCATTGTTTAAGCTCCTTTTCAAGTAGCTCAAGTTGAATCCTTGAACTTCTAAAGGACCCGATGAAAATGAACAGAACATTGAACAGGGGTGATATATGGTAAAATGATTCATTCATATCGTTCATTGTGCAAGTTCTGAAGTTGCAGCGATGTAGATAACGGATTCGGGAAGATGACAAGTCTTGTGATTTGCACTTTGACTGATTAGATTTTTAGTCATTATTATTTTGCTCCTTGTGTTTTGGCTCACATGTTATCTAAATTGTGATGAACCCAAAAAAACATATTTTATTTTTTATTTTACCATCTTTATATAGCACTACTACGTGCAGTAATATTAATATCTAAACTTCCTTTTAATGTCATAGTCCTTTATCATGAACTTTTACCATGTTTTTCATAACTATTATTACCACTATATAGTTTATCTACGATTTTATTGTATTTATTTGTATTTTAATTATTTATTTGTAATTTTTATAATTTTTATACATTAAAATTTAAAATTTGTGAGGCTTTTGCCCCATCTGTGTGAAAACAAAGTGTTTTACTCAACACCTTTACCTTTTAAAACACTGCTGCTAACCGAATGCGTTAGAAGCTAAATACTAAACTACTCTCACAATACAAGACCAATTTGAACCATACCTTTTTTTTTTTTTTTTGTTCTGGGGGAGTTGCATCTTGACTTGGTTCTAACTTTTTGCATTTTTTCTATTTTCCCGCCTACTCTTCTCTTGCTGTTTGTTTTGTAAGAAAAAAAGATATTTTTCTTGTTAGCCTACATTGGTTAGATGGTAACATGAACATGAAGAGAATACATTTTCTTTCAATATTTGTGCATGAAAATACGAGAAATATGTAGCAAATTAAATTCAAGAAAACACATGCCCATTATACAGGGTTTGCCTAGTGCATCTTTCCCCTCCGTGTGGTTGACAGTCTATTGCACGAGACGGGATTTATCCAGTACGCACTCTCAAATAGCAGCTACGGGTTTCCTTGTCAAAAAAAAAAAAAAAATATTGTTCTACTGACTTGGATGTGGCCTTTCATGATCCATATCAAAGTTCCAAAACTATACTTTATTTATTTATTTATTTTTTTGCTTTTCTCTTCCTTAAGGGAGTCCAGTCTAGACTTTTGATGTTCTTTTTTAAGCAGTCCAACATAGATTTATGAATCAAGATTTTAACCCCAAAAAGAGAAAATTAAAAAAAAAACGGAAAATATACAGGTGTAGTCTGTTATTGGGTCTACTGATACGCATGTTATATTGTAAATTCAGAGTCACGTCATTATTGTGATGCATGATGAAGTAAAAGTAGTTATAACAAATTATCTTTATTTTAAAAAAAAAACCTTTTTTGAGGATTAATTGGGTTCCAATGCATTAAAAACTAAATGCTGAACTCCTTTCACAGTACAAATCTAATTTGAACTTCTTTTGTTTTTCTTTTTTTCTTTTAAGGCAGTCCAGTAAAGACTTATGAATGGGCATTTTAGCCCAAAATGGGAAAAAAAAAGGGAAAAAGATTGACATAAATTAAATTAATAGATGTATGTTTTGAGAGCCACAACATTGGTGGTGATCTGCTTCTTAATAAATTGGTTCGTGGGGGCTTGTGAAAAATCCAAGTCTAGATATAGAATTTCAAAAAAAATTCTTGATTGTTAATACTAATTTATCAATATGCCCCTATTGATTGACAAAATTGTAGATTCCAGGTGTTGGCTGTACAAAATTTTTGCCTTTACTTTGATTATTGGTGGATGATAAGTGCATAGTTTACGTGCTTTTAGTGTGTTTTGTTAGTTAGTTTTGGTGTGTTTTAATTAGTTTTATAGCTAATAAACTAAGATTCTAGTGAAAATATGCATTTTATGGTTTAAAGTGTGAAAATTGTATTTCTATGAACTTTTATGGCAAAAACTTCATGTTTTTGTAGGTTTAAGAATTCAATCATCAAAGGGAGTAAATTGAGAAAAGAATTGGATGATTGATGATGTTTTGAAGTGATAAAAAGAGAATATGAAGTGCAAGAGATGAAATGCAATCAAGTTCTAAAGAAAAGGAGTTTCACAGCTTTGACACCTTGTGGTATTTTGGCAATATCTTGAGTGAAAATGATTGGATTGAGGTGCTTCTTATACCATTTTGAAGCCAAGAGATAGATCTACATTTGGTATGAAGACATTGAAGTCCAGTTCGGTGGTTTTCATAGTCAAAAAGTCGAAATACTGAAGTACATTTTCTATGGTCGAAGCTGAAACAAGTTTTTGACCAGTCAAGGGTAATTTGGTCATTTCTCAGTCCACGGAGCTCTAAATTAGGTGATTCTTGATGCATTGGAAAGCTAACTCAAATAGCTACAACTTTCATGTTTTATACAAGAGCTAGTTCAGCCTCTAACATTGAGAAAATATCAGTTGAAATGGATACAAAACAGAGCAATCGATCCGAACCCGGATCCAATAGGATCCGATCCCTCGTCTGATCTTCTGGACAAGTGGATCCGAGACCAGAGGATCCGAGCTCGGATCCACTATAGTAGGCCTCGGATCCCAATGAATAGTGAAGGAAAAAATGAAGAAAAATGCGATCCGAGGGGTATTTTGATCAATCCGAGCTCGGACCTTGCCCTCGGATCCCCAATTTCGGCTCTGCAACTTGTGCTCTATTCACACAAGCTTTTTGACCAATTTATCTGCAAGAAATCCGGCTGGAATTGAGCAAGCAAGTATAGAGAATTCAAGAAGCATCTTTTGGTGAGTCCAAGAAGCAATTACATCAACTTTAACAACTCACCATGAGCTTGAATTCCTCTATAAATAGCAGCCTTGGAGGAACATTTACACAACTTTGGAAGGCTAGAGAAACTCACAAAAAATGTAGTCTTCACTAGTTTTTCTTAGTTCATTAGTATAGTATAGGTAGTGTAGTTTATCCATCTTGTGTTTGTAACTAGATTTGGATGAAGATTGAGGAGCAAAGATGGAGAGGTTGATCTCATGTGACAAGGGTGATATCTCTTCTACTACTTTCTCTCTTGTATTAGATTTCATGTTTAGCTATAATATAAGTTTGGATTTGTGTTTTTAACATGTTTAGTTAAAGTTTATGCCTAGAGTTATGGTTGAACGTGCTATATCTTGTTTTTTATGTTTACTTGGTTATTTGATGGTATTATTTTGAGCAAGTTATTTATCACTTTTGCTTTTCTAATCATGATTAACCGGCCATTAATTGTGATTATCTAAAGGTGTTAAGATTGCAATGAGAATTGGAATTTAACACTAGTTCAAGGAAGTTATAAACCTAGGAAGTACACTCACGAGAGTAGAGGTGCACCTATGTGGCTTTAGTGACTTGTTCATGTAATTTCATAGAAGAAATGAACTTGTAGTTAATTTCATAACCACGAGAGTAGGTATGGTTTAGCTACAAGTATAGTTGATTCACTACGAGAGTAGGTTTCACATACATTAGGAAATTACGCCATAACTAGCCAAGATAATAGCATTCACTTAACCAGTAATCTCATTTGTAAGAGTAGTAAGGAATTCCATATCTCTAGGAGCTTTCTAGTGCTAATTTTGATTTCTTTTATGTTTATGGTAGTCTAGATAATAAAGGAGTTCGAAAAACACCGGTAATTGCAATCTTCTCTGTGGGATCGACCCTTAATACCCTATACTCGCTCACGATTCGTATACTTGCGATAAATCGCGTGTAGGGTATTTAGGAATTATAAATTTAAACTTGAATGTGGATGAGTTAATTGATATATGTATACCCCGCGCATGTCAGTGGAAATTTAATAGAATATGTGATATGAGTAACTTGATAATAATTTTTAATAAAAAAAATAATAAACATAATTCATTAATACCTTGCCTCTCAAGGTGCATAATTATCGTTATGCTGGCTTGAATACTTCCTATTTACAATGTCAAATGAAAATCAGAGATTGGCAAACAAAATACACAGGTGGTACATATATCAAATGCAGAAAGTGTGGCCTACTTAAAAGTTCCAATTCGTTATTACAACTTTAATTGAGATTGATCCACCAACCTGCTCCATTTCTAGATCAGCTATAGATTCACAAAAGGGATAATTTCAGAAAACCTCCATTGAGGTTTTCAACAATTTCATTCAGCTCCCTCAAAGTTTTAAAATTACACATACCTCCCTTATCATTTGAATTGACAATACTGCCCTTAAATATTTTAATGAAATTCCCTTGTTTTGTATGTTTATACTTAAAATGATTTTTAAAATTATTTCTTTCATTCTTTTTCCTTCTTATTCCTTTTTTTTTTTATTTTTTGCCAATAAAACTATAGAACTACTACTATTAGCTCTAGTTTCTATTGTAATTAAATGTCGAACTATTGATTTTTTTTATAAGTTAACTTTATATGCAATCCAACGTTTTTGTTGATCATTGTTTTCTATTTTTTGGTATTAAAATTAACAATAATTCAAAAAGAAATGGCCCAAATTCACTACTAAATTATGATAATTCCACTATTCAAAAATTTCATAAACGCTAAATGAATTATTTCCACATTTTCTTTTATATCTTATAAATCTAAATCAATAATAAAATACCATCAAAAGTATCCGATCATAGTGATAAAATTACTATTATAATTATTTATCAAATAGTACGTATGGATATAAAAAATTTGGCACCTTTTCCTTTTAATTATACTAGATAATCTTACAATTGTATGGGGAAGTAATTTAAAACTCATTATACAAGGGCATTTTTGAGTATTCATTTAAAATTTTGACCAAGTCAAATATTATTTTAAGATTTTGTTACTAAAACTATCAAATCAAGGGAGGTATGTGTAATTTTTCAAATCTCAAGGGATTCAGTGCAATTGTCAAAACCTCAAGGGAGGTTTTTGAAATTATCCCTTCACAAAAAGGTTCAATTGAATCATCAGAAGAACAACAACCGCTTCTTTGCACCTATAGAGGTAAATCTTGAGGATAAAATACTGGTTTGGGAGGCAATTAAAAACCTACATCAAGATCACCATCTAGCATTGCTAAGACTTCTCTTATTGATGGACGATCAGTTGGTGTCATCTGTATTGCTGTCCCATTATACTTCTTTTACATTCATTCCACTACCGTGGCATTTGATTGTAATCATGTACAGATGGACTCTAATGGGAAAAAAAAAAAAAAAAGGTAAATGATTCTTTGTAACCAACGACAAAAGATGGAAAATTTCGAATCAACTGTCATACAGATGTTTGATAGAAGTGTGGTTATTAAACAATCTTTCATTATCATCTACAGATATCACATATGAATATGTTAACTTAGCATTTTGATACATCAAGATCAGATCTTAATTACTCAAGTCGTTACTCGTATTGAAGTGGTCTGTGTGGAAGGAATCTCAAGTATATTGGCTTGGGAGGTTTTCACTTTCCAATAATAATAGACCTGTAGCATTCCACAAAGCAATGCAGTCATGAGTCAACTAATGACTAGAGCACTAAAGTTGATTGATTCCGTATTTTGCGGGTAATCCTTATAAATGAAGAATAAGTTACCCGTTGCCAAGGTCAGAGTTCAAATTTCAATTCTAACAAATAAGTGAATATTTTCCTCACTATATATGGGTTGTTATTCCCATCCTTTTGTGAGTTATTGTTGAATTATTTGTGATGATGTTCCAAGTGTAGATCGTTTGTATTATCCCAGTGGATTTCGATTGTAATCATGTGTACCCTTATTGAAACAAAAAAATAATAATAATAATTTATGCAATAAGGAAAGGCAAAGGAGGAAAAAATTGGAAGTAATTGTCATATACATTTTTTTATAAAAGTGTGTATGTTGACCAAAATTTTAATATCTTCTACAGATATCACAAAATAAATGTTAAATTAACTGGTTTTGATATGTCATGATCAACTCTTAATTGGTCAAGTCTTTCTTTTTTTTAAAAAAAAAAAAAAACTATCAATTTTGGAGTCCACGAATTGAAGTCGTCAGTGAAATTTTGTTACTAAGTAAAATTCAACAAATCACACTTTTTTAAGATGTGGGATCCAATGAGAGAAACTGGACTCTACACGTCTAATTTCAACTCTTTTTTTCCCTCTCTTCTGGAAGTTCCATCTTGACTTGAGTTCTGAGTGCTTGTTCTTGATTAATTTTTGGTTACTTTTTCCGTAGTTATTGTTCTTGAATATATTCTTCTTGTTAGCCGCAATTGGTGGTAATATGAAAACCAAGTGATAGTGCATTCTCTTTCGATATTTGTTCATGAAAAAACAAGAAAGTTTGTCGCCTAATAATGGTAACAAGGAAAAGAAAGATTATATGAATATATGGCCATTCACAATCCATATTAAAGTCGTACTTTCGTCTAGTAGTTTTGGGGTCCAGGATTGAAGAGGTCCGAAGAATTATGAGTCAATTGACTTGGGAGGTTTCGTTTAATAAACCAGTAGAATTCCACGAACGATACTTTAAAAGCTTATAAATTCACCCAGTAATGAAATCAAACACATACCACCAACCTGTGAATCAATTTTGCATTGGCAGTTTTAGAAGTGTGAAGAAAATGAAGCTATTTTATTTCTTCATTTTATTATCCATGATGAATTTATGTGATGCATCCAACAAGAAGATTCAGGTCAGGAAAACGTTGAGCAGTTCAAACAAGATCCCTGTCAAGTCCATCAAGGTCATTCCTGCTAGCTTTGCTCTACTTTCTTACATAACTAATTGAAAAGTTGAGTACGCTGTCCACATTTTTAGGACTCGAGTACTTGAATAACTGATGCATGATTGTTTTAAATGGCAGAGCCCTGATGGTGATATTATTGATTGTATCAACATTTATCATCAACCAGCATTTGATCATCCTTTGCTCAAAAATCATACCATTTTGGTGAGACTTTCTATCCCACCAAAAAGCAAGAAAAGGGAAAAATCTCTACAAGTGCATGTGTATATTGAAATTTGTACACATAATTGTGCAAGTAATTAAAAGTAAAAATTTTATATATTTTTGCACGTTTGCAGATGAGGCCGAGTTTGCAGCCTCGGAAAGGACCAATTGGTGGGGGTGAACTATTCAAATCCAATGCTCATGGCCAAGAGGATAAAAAACCAATTGCTCAGTTATGGCAGTTGGGTGGGAGATGCCCTGAAGGAACTATTCCTATTAGAAGAAACCAGAAAGCAAGATATGCAAAGAAGAAGCACAGAAACTTTCCCCAGCTCGCTGACTTTTCCAATCACGAGGTACCATAAACAATTGGAAATTTGTTGTGTACCATAAACAATACGACTCTTGTAGAATTTTTTTTTTAAGTGTTGATATGCACCGTTATCGGAAGGATGACCTATTCCGTGTCACGTAGTCGTACACCATGCCATCAAAGGGTAGAACCACCGTCGTGCATTTCACGACTCACTAGTTAGCCATGAGAACGATCGTCGTACATTTCTTAACGTTGTCAGCGGAGTATCATGCACTGGCGGTTAGAACCAACGAGAATCGTTGGTAGGCCGTTTTTTAGCGAAGGCAAGAGAGCTACTACGTGCGACGGCTGTGACAGAGTCACTCGAAACATCTACTCATACTATATTTTTGCTAGAATTTTGTAGCAACACACGCCTGCATGTTTACATAGGTTTAATACTTGGTGTCTGCTAATTTTCCTTTGGAGTATTATATATCAAAATTCCTTTAACAGGAAGGAAATTTTTGAGTTTGTTTAAATCTCTCTCATTTTTAGCTTATTAATTTTATCGATTTCTCATTTCCTTTTTTCTTCAATTCTTTAGCATGCATATGCATATGTCCAAAGTAACAAGTATTTGGGAGCAAAGGCAACAATAAACCTTTGGCAACCCCAAGTTCAGGGCAGTGGTGAATTTAGCTTGGCTCAAATATGGGTTCTTGCAGGTGCTAATTCAGATCTGAACACCGTTGAAGCTGGTTGGATGGTACTTCTTCCCTATAATAAATAGTCAATAAGCAATTCAATTTGTTCATCAACAATAAATAGTCTACTTATTTCGTTTGTTAATATATACAATAGGTATTTCCAAGTCACTTTGGAGATAGCAACACAAGACTTTTCACTTACTGGACTGTAAGTCACAAAATATAATATGTTTACCTGAATCTAAATTTTTATCATATGTATGTATCAAAATTTGGTAATACTAACAGAGTGATGGTTATCAATCCACTGGGTGCTACAACTTGGACTGCCCTGGCTTTGTTCATACCAGTAATTCAATTGCATTAGATGTTGCGCTTTCACCAGTTTCTACCTATCATGGTGCTCAACATGAAATCATCCTACAAATCTTTAAGGTAATGACAGCCAAAATTGATTAAGATCCCAGCATCTTATGTACTACATAACCCTAATTTTTTTCTGGGATTTGAAAAACTCATAATATAGTGGTATAATTTTGTTTAGGACCCAAAGCAAAATGTGTGGTGGCTACAACACGGGAATGACGATGTAATTGGTTATTGGCCTGCTTCCTTATTTACAGACCTAGCAGACAGTGCTTCACTAATTGAATGGGGTGGAGAGATAATAAATAATGCTCAAGATGGGCAACACACCACAACTCAAATGGGCAGTGGCCATTTTGCTGAAGAACAAGCTGGAGGGGCAAGTTACTTCAAGAATCTTCAAGTAGTTGATCAATCCAACACCTTAGTCCCTCCTGGTGATATCACTACCGTATCTGAGAAGCCGAATTGCTACAACATAGTATCTGGAAAGAGTGATGATGCCGGAGATTACTTTTACTTTGGTGGACCAGGAAGAAATCCTAATTGTCCATGACCAAAAGATGCAGAAATCTTGATATGCGAGAGGCAGAATCTTGATATGCATTTGATCATCTGAATACAGAAATTGATTACATTTCTTTAGGCATTAAATCAAATTGTAGAAGGCAAACAATGCCAAAGCAATACACATATTCAGAAGCAAGAAAAATCAAACTGTACTACTCTATTATCATCATAATATTTACCTGTATGCCTGAATAAATAACCTTCTTATTCTCAACCTCCTCCTTCTCTTTCCATGTCATATACGCCTAAGACGTAAAATGAAACCGAATAACGTCCATGATAAAATGATAGAGACTGGGGAAATGAGAGTTACCAATGGAGAACTGGATTGTTTCCTTTATTAATTTTTGGTACTCAATTGCTCGGTATCCAATATGGTTCAAGGAATTTTATTCAAACTGAACCATCAAATCCTGTCATCAAGTCTTAGTGAGGAGGTGATGTCCTTCAAAAACTAATAACCCCATGCAGATGTTCTTTCTTCTGGACTGAAAAATCGAATGTGATAAAATAAATTTCTAAGTTGTTCAGTTTTTGTTGGATTAACCGGTTTTTTTTTTCTCCACTTCCCGTCATAGGATAATTCAACTTTTCTACTTGCAAATAAACTTTTTATATTTATCGAGAGATTGTTGGAGCAAATACGGTCCAGTAACATATACATGGAGGATCCATTGCTATCAAATTGAAAATTTCTTCCTTAAAGAGAAATACGATTCGTTATAACCAAATTCTTTTTTTGTTTCCACATCTTTACAGGGGAATGAAGATTTTTTTTTTTTTTTTTGCAATCACTTTGCAACCTAACATGCTGCATTCATGTATGAGATTCAAATGTTATCTTATTCATTCCATGTTCTATTGCCAAATTAAATGCCAATATCCTGCTTTAAACTCTATTTCCATTTTTGCTGGATATGATGTTTTCAGCTGTCTGAATTTTCTTGAGGAACGAATCCATTATCTGGAGATGTGTTTGTGGCTATGTAGCATACTGGATCTCGTATGTCTTACTAAAAGGTTAAAACAGCAAAATAGTTTTGTATTAACAATTGTAAAATCCATTCGTCTTACCCCATTATTTTCTTTGTTTATTTGGAAAAATTTTATGATACATTTTAGTATTTCGGTTATTAGCACTATGTTTCGAATTCTTGCTTTGATGCATAAATTAAAAGAGTTGCATCTTTTGATTAATTGTTTAAGTTCCATGCATTGTAACTCAAATTGGTTAAGTAACTTTCAGCTGCACAGATGAAAATGAATAAACAAATGAACAAGGATGATATCTGGCAAAAAGTTCCATTGAAGTATTATTCATTGTCTCTGAAGGTGCAAAGAGCATAGTTCAAAGACAACATGGTACATCTATGCAATTGAAATGTATACCTAACTAGAAACTAAATATCTTCTTTTACATTATATCAAGTCAAAGATACGTAATTAAAAAGGAAGTAAAACTTGAGATATGAAAGTAGAATAAAAAAATGTCTCACCATAGTGCGGAAAATAATAATTAGCAAATTATACATACTTTGATGAAATTACTACAATTGAGAAAGAGTCCAACAGATTAAGTTATCAATTTAAAATATATTTCATGTTATATGTAGAAATTAATCTTTAAAAGAATCGTTCAAATGTCTCTCACATTTAATCAAATGAATATTATCATCCTTTACTGTTAAAATAGTAAATTTACATTTCTTACAAAATCAAATCGATAAATTTTGGTTTCAACTTAGATTTTCGATCATTTTTTACCTTGTAAAATGGTTGCATAACTTAATTACACTGAACCAACATTTTTAACTGTGATTTGAGATAGTTATACAGTGGATGGATTTTTGTTAGGACCAAAACAGGGCGTGTGGTGATTACAATATGGAATGACAGTCACAAAGTGAGATTAATAATGTTCATTGGGCTACAAACTTCAGACTAGGAGACTTAACTTTAGGATTTTCTTTTTCTATGGTTTCGGCCTTAGTTATTTTCAGCACCAGATATGCCCCTCATTGATAAATTAAGTAGATTTCCTTTTTATATTAAAAAAAAAAGGTAAAATGGCAGATTGATTATCTCATGTCTTTTGACAGAGAAAATTGTGCTTACACGACCATTTGCATTTGCTAGAATTCCTATTGCACCTGTACTGATGTTTAAGAGTGGAGTTTATTTATTATTGTTTTTATAATTGTTATCATATATGTGTCTGTCTGTATCTGATTATATATGCCTAGAACTATATCCATCAACCTGTACTAATGTTGAACTAGTAATGAGATTCTAGGGATTTATTCACGTTCATTGGATATATTTATCACTTAACTTACTTTAATTAGAATTGACAATCGTTCCAAAAAGAGTTACGATTTCAACTTTTTCTTTTTTTTTTTTCCGATAGAAACCATCATTTTATTCATATGATCCGCACTAATGGTGGAAAGAGTAATGGTTTCAACTTTTTAAATATTCGTTTTGTTCACAGTTTAATGTTCTTGCAACGGGTTGTCATCCGATTGTGGACTTTTTTCTTTTTCTTGATTCTATTTCTGTTTTTTGTATGCGTTCCTCGTACTTTGTTCTTCTATTTTCATGTTTAATACATTGAACAAGACAACAATGGTTTCCGTATTTGGGGTGGATAGTTACATATTTTACCAACCAATTGAATCAACTATGCAGCTCCAAAAAAAAAAAAAATCGTGGATAGGCTGTTTAGCAGTGAGAAGAAAATGAAGGAATTCTATTGCTTCATTTTGTTATTCGTGATGAGTTTATGTGATGCTTCAAACAAGACCCCCATCAAGTCCATCAAGGTAGTCCCTCCTTGTATGGATCCATGTGCTTTTTTTTTTTTTTAGTGCATCTTCAAATCTTGTTTTTTTTTTCCTGGCACGATAAATTTAAAAGTTACGATTTTCATATTTGGGGGTTCACATAAATCTAGTTCCTTGAAATGGCAGAGCCCAGATGGTGATATCATTGACTGTATTCATATTTATGATCAACCAGCATTTGACCATCCTTTGCTGAAAAATCATACCATTCTGGTGAGTCTTTTTATCCCCCTGTCACATAGAAAATCAAATATGTACACATGATTTTGTTATTGGACGAATATAAAACTGTATATTTACATACATGTATATATGTTTGGATGTTGCAGATGAGGCCTAGTTTTCATCCAAGCTCAGAGCTACTCAAAGCTCATGGCCAAGAGAATACAAATTCAATTACTCAGTCATGGCAGTTGAGTGGGAAATGCCCGGATAATACTATTCCTATTTTGAGAAACCAAAATGCAAGAAAAACCAAGAAATATGTGATGAAGCAGAACAAAACTGTTTCCCAGTCTTCTTCAGATGATGATATGAAGTCTCTTGACCCGTACACTCATGAGGTACCACAAACAATAGGAATATTCTTCTGTAGATAATGTCATGAATTTTTTTTGCTTTTATAAAATTGTGAAGTTTCGATACATATGGTGCAGTCACTTGAAACAATGACAAAAGTATATTATGTTTATGTTACTATTTTCTTGTTGCACATACGTAGATATCTATCTACATATATTTAGTACTCTTACTTTTTGAGTGTATTAAAATTTGAAAAAGTTTTGGCAACTTTGGAGGAGTGAATTCTCATTAGATGATGCTAATTCAAGCATTTTGAAGAATTAATCACAAAACGCTCCCCTCTTAAATTTTGTAAATATAATCATTGATTGAATTTAAATGAGACAAACTTAAAAGTTTAAGATGCAAAGTGTTTAAAATTAAGAATTTATGGTATAAAATATCTAAAATTAAAGTTTAAAATACAAAGTAAAAAAGCGATATAAATTTGGAAATGCAAAGTGGAATCAGTCAGCCCTTATATTGTCTTTCTCACTTTGCTTCCTTTGTTAATAAACTCATCAATATGACCAAAATGCCCTTGTCACATCAACCGCTAAATTTGACAAAAGTACCTATAGGCACAGTATATTAAAAACAAACTTATTTCTCCCTTTTTTTTTCTAAGTATACAAAAACCATATATACACACACACATACACATACGTACGTACATACAAACATATATATAAAGTGGGTGCTCTAACTACTAAAAGAAATACAAGCACCCATATGCACATTTTTTAGTTCCAAATTCTTGGAAAGTGAGGCTGACCGTTTCTAGGCTTTTATAAATTTTTTTATAATATTTTCACATTTTAATTTTTTAGATTATGGTTTTCTAGATTTTTTTCCCATTTTCACATGAAATAAGCAACACGTTGCCTTCATCTCGGAAAAGTGTAATCTTGGGACAAAATTTAACTAAATCCAAATCCATCAGTATATTATTCTATTCATAGTATAATGTAATAGAAAATTCTTCGGACATTATTTGTCATGAACGTTATAAAATATTAGAGTTCAATAACATTCTTGGAGTTAAAAATAGAAAAAAAAAAAGATGACTTTAAGGGGTAAATACAAAACACACCACACCTTAAGTGGATCAACTAAATTATCCTAAGTAAAAATATTATTCAAAGGTTGCCATTATGTAAAGTTAGAATTGACTAATGGTCTTGGGTCTCACAAAGTGAGAAACAAACAATTATGTTAGAGAATAAAGTGAGAATCATATCTTGGGGGGATTTCTTTTCCTTTTTTTTTTATTGTAATTTGCCCCTCTTTGAATTGATTTATTTCTTCTTTTAATCTGAATTTCTCATTTTTTTTCTTTTTTTACTTGTGGTCTCATCTTGTTGTATATTTGTTTTCTTTTGCAATTGTGTAGCATGCAATTGCATATGTTCAAGGTGACAAGTATCATGGATATGTTTGTGTGAAAGTAATAACTCTTCAGTGGCGAAAACTTCGGATCTCAACAGGCAGCTAGGGTTTAACTTAACTTGTGCATGGCGGCCATCGGGCCGTCGGAATCGCCTCCAGGGGGAGGGCCGCCGCAGGGCAGGTCGTTTGCGGCGGTTGTCTCGAGTGGGGCTGTTGTTGCAGCCTCAGAGGCGTTGGGGGAGGTATCCACCTTCAGGGGAGAACCTGCTCTCCGACTCACAAAACAGGACATCGCCAAGCTTGCCGAACCTTTCCAGAATGCTCTTGTAGGGAGGTTTGCGTTCACCAGGCCTCCAATGGATTTCATCAGAAAGTTCATCACATCACTAGGCCTGAAAGGGGAATGTGCGGTGGGACTGCTGGATCAAAAGCATGTGCTGCTTCGGCCGGCGTTGGAGGAAGATTACACCAGGCTCTTCGCAAGAAGGGTGTGGTACGTACGCAGCTCTCCGATGTCAATTTCCAAATGGTCTTTGGAGTTCAAAGCAAATCAGGAACTTGCAATTGCTCCGGTGTGGGTAGCCTTTCCTGAGTTGCCCCTACCCTTTTTTCAAAAACAACAACTGCTGCGGCTTGCGGCAACATTGGGGAGGCCGTTGCGAGTAGATGCTGCTACCAGTGATCTCAGGCGCCCCTCTGTAGCGCGGGTATTGGTGGAACTCTGCATATCGGCGCCGCCAGTGCAGCGGGTCTGGATAGGTGACGAAAACTATGGGTTTTGGCAGCCGGTGGAGGTGGAGGGATTGCCTGAGTACTGCTCCTTTTGTAGTATGTTTGGCCATGGGGTTGGATCGTGCTTTCGGAAGGACCCATCTCTGCGGCCAGCGGCTACTGGCCAGCAGCAGCGGCGGAGATATGTTCCACGGGTGATATTAGAGACGGGAAGGATGGCGGCGACAGCAGGTCCACAGCGTCTCCTTCAGCAACCAGATGCGGTTGGCACTGAGGAATCGCCAGTGCTGCGGGAGGAGAAAGGAGAGGCAACGCTGGTGGTCACGAAGGTGGGAGGGGCGAAGGATAACGGGGAGGGGACAGGCTCTCCTGTGCCAGCCTTGCAGCAATCTACGGTGGTGCAGGACAAACCATTGCTGGGGGAGGGGGAAGGAGATGCGGCGCTGTCGGCCACGGAGGCAGGGGATAAAACGGAAGATGGAGGGGTCGTGGAATGGGGTGGGTTGGCATCGCCAGCACTAACCTTGCAAACAAAACAACAGCAGCAGGACCAGGTGTTGCTGGAGAGTAACCAGGTGGCTGCGGACGGTGAACAGGGACTGCATGATGGTAGAATCGACTCTGGAATTTGTGTGCTGCTTCAGTCGGAAGGAGCATTTGCGACAGCGGGCGCATCGTCTCTGGAGCCTGTTGCAGACGGCAATGAGATGGTACAGTCCTTCAGTCTGGGAAGTATTGGGGCTAAGGGGATGGAGGATGCGCTAGTTCTTCAGTCCGCCGGTATGGGGAGGGACGAGTGCAGCCACGGGCGTGCTGGTCACTTATGGATAGAGCTGCAAGGAGGGTCTCGCTTGGGCATCGAAGAGGAGGGGAGCATACGTGTGACAAATACTTTCGCTGCTCTGGGAGAGTTGGAAGGTGAATCTGCAGATGAGGAGCAGAGAGACAGGAACCCTGTACGGTCAGCGTCGGAAGGTGGGAAACGGGACTGCCATCCGCGAGGGCGATCAGTGGATAGTGTGAGAGATGTCTCAGTGTCGATAGAAGATTTGAAGGCGTTTCAACGGGCTTTCAATGATAAGGCGAAACGGGGCCAGGGTGTTGGAACTGCTTTAGACTCTTCAACTCTTCTTGAAGGGGATTTAGGCAATGACTTGGAGGAGGATGATACCGCCACTGTTCTGAAACGGCAACGAGGAAGACCAAGAAAGGGGGGGTAATAGCATGAATGTACCCTTGGCGCAAGCTTCTTATTCATTGCGGTCTCATGTTAGATCCGATTAATATGCTAGTGTGGAATATCAGAGGGGCCTCGCGAAGGGACTCTTTGCGCTATCTGAAGAAATTGTGCTTCGACAACAAGGTTAAGTTACTAATCCTATTAGAGCCAATGTCTGCGGAATGCCAGTTGGAGGTGGTTCGGAGGTATTTAAACTTTGATTTTTCAGCTCTTTATATTGGTGGTAAAATATGGGTTTTTTGGTCGGGCCTCTTACGACTTAGTTGTGTCGAGTACGCTGAGCAAATGCTTCATGCTCACGTTTCTTTTGGCTCTGGGCATCCTTTTGGGTGTCTGCGATTTATGCCAAGTGTACGAGGGTTGGGCGCCGGCCTCTCTGGGAGGCAATGGAAAGTGTGGCTGCCTCGATCTCCCACAATCAACCATGGGTAGCAGCAGGCGATTTTAATGTCGTTGCTTCAGCAGCGGAGCGTGAAGGGGGTGCTCCGGCTAATGTACGGAATATAGAGGAATTTAATGCTTCCATGTTCAAATGTGGGCTATCTACAATTGATTTTGATGGATCTCGATTCACATGGACTAATGGGTCAGTCTGGCAGCGCTTGGATCGGGCATTGGGGAATAGGCGTTGGTCCGACTCCTACCCGCTTTCTAGAGTTTCCCATATGGCCAGAGGGAGATCGGATCACAGCCCGTTGTTGATTCGGTGTGCAGGCTATAGGACGGCTTCGTCTTGCTTTCGGTTTCTAAATGTTTGGCGTGGACACCCCCAGTTCCGGGAGATTGTGTCGGACGCGTGGAGTACAGAGGTCTCTGGCATGGGGATGGTTCGATTCTACAACAAGCTCAAAGCAGTGCGAGATGCGTTGAAGCAATGGAACCGTGTGGTGTTTGGCAATGTCTCTTCTAAGGTGACAGAGGCGGAGCAGGAGTTAAACAGAAGGAGGCGGAGTACGATCAGTTTAGAAGTGAGGAGGCAAAGATTCATCTCCATGAGGCCAGATCGAGATACAATCGGGCACTCTCTATAGAGTGTGAGTTCTGGCATCAGAAGGCAGGTATTAAATGGCTACAAGCGGGGGATGCTAATACTACATTTTTTCACTCTTGGGTCCGTCAGCGTCGAAATTCGAACTTCATTTCCCGTATTAGGAAAGAGGACGGGGGATGGCACGAAGACCTGCAGGAGATTAAGAATTCAGCGATATCCTTTTTTTCGGACTTGTTCGCATCCAACCGCCAGGTACAGGCCCTCACTGAGCTTCCTTTTGAGGTTCCTGGAGTCACCCAGGAGGATAACGAGAGCATGAAACGACTTCCTACGATGGAAGAAATTTATGAGGTAGTGTTTGGAATGGACACACAGAGCGCTCCGGGTCCGGATGGGTTTGGAGCAGGATTTTTTCAGAGCTGCTGGGACATTGTTAAGGATGACTTGCTTATGGCTATCCAGGACTTCTTTCAGGGTATGGAGCAACCCAGGAGCTGGTCACATGCTATGGTGGTACTCATCCCAAAGGTGGAGGGTGCATCCCACTGGCGGGATTTTCGATCTATTAGTCTTTGTAATGTAAGTGCTAAGGTTGTGTCTAAGATATTGGCGGTCAGGATCAGTAAGCTCCTCCCGAAGCTCATTTCACCATGGCAAACAGGGTTTGTTCCAGGGCGTGGGATAGTGGATAATGTTCTGTTGGCGCAGGAGCTGATTTTAGACTTGGATAGGAGGTTGATTGACCCGAATTTGATATTGAAGCTCGACATGGAGAAGGCATATGATCGGGTTGACTGGTCGTTTTTACTTTTTCTCCTTAGGCAGTATGGTTTTGAAGAGGTAGTAGTGGACTTGCTCTTTCGGACGTTTTCTAACACTTGGTTCTCGATCCTAGTTAATGGGGAACCAACGGGATTTGTGAAGTCTTATCAGGGGGTGAGACAGGGTGATCCTCTATCTCCCGCACTTTTCTTATTCGTGGCGGATTTTCTTGGGAGAGGGCTGCAAAGGCTTTTTGATTCAAAGGAAAGTAGGTACTTCGTATCTGCTGGGTCGAAAGTTCCGTATTTAGCCTTCGCGGATGATATGATCATATTTACTCGGTGCTCGCAGGACGCGTTGGTGTCCCTTAAAGATTTTTTGCAGCTCTACCAAAATTGTTCTGGTCAGAAAGTGAGTATTGATAAGAGTGCCTTTTACGCATCGGCTAGGGTTACGGACACCCAGAGGACCCTAGTAAGCACGACCTTAGGGTACCAGTGTCAGGGCTTTCCGTTCAGGTATCTAGGGGTGCCGCTGATTCGTGGTAGGATTACATGTGCAGTGTTTGATGTGTTGCTGGGCAAGGTTAGCCAAAAGCTTTTCCATTGGAGCTCAAAGATGCTATCTATGGGGGGAAAAATTGTCCTTTTACGAAGTGTTCTTTGTTCCCTGCCTGTCTACTTACTCCAGGTGCTACAACTGCCGAAGGCGGTGCTGCTTCAGTTAGGCCGAGTGTGCAATGCATTTTTGTGGGATAGCTCTATTGACAGCAAGCGGATCCACTGGGCGGCGTGGAATAAGGCTTGCCGTCCGGTAAAGGAAGGGGGTCTGGGGTTTCGCTCCTTTGAAGACGTCATAAAGGCTTTCTCTTGTAAGCTATGGTGGAAGTTACGGGAACGGGCTTCCATTTGGGCAGAGTTTATGCACGTCAAGTATGTCAGAGGGGGGCATCCTCGTCTAGTTTCAGTTGACCGCCCGTCCCCTGTTTGGCGACGGTTGGTAGAGGTGAGGGATCTTGCAGAGGGGAATATCCGGTGGTGTCTGGGGGAGGGCTTAGTTGACTTCTGGCAGGATAGGTGGTGTACGGATGTCCCGCTTGCCACTCTGGTGCCAGGCCCTAAGGCTCACAGGTTGGTAGGAGAATTTCCTTTCTGATGGTTGGGATGAGCAGTGGCTCAGACGGCTTCTGCCGGGGCACTTAGTGTCGAAGGTCATGGAGCTGCGTATATTTCCTAATCTGCAAGACCAGATGATTTGGGCGGCGTCACCGTCGGGGAGCTTTACTGTGTCTTCAGCTTGGGACGATCTTCGTTCACCGCACAATCGATCTATTATTCACTCATTGGTCTGGAGCTCGGTGGTCCCACTGAAGGTATCTTTCTTGGCGTGGAGGTTGTTGCGTGGGTGGCTCCCCTTGGATGATCTCCTTCAAGGGAGAGGATTGAGGTTAGCGTCAAAGTGTTACTGTTGTGGCCAAGCTCCAGAATCGGGAGACCATCTATTTGCCTCGGGTCCTTTGGCGAGCAGGATCTGGCGGCACTTCTCCCGCCGGTTTGGGCTGGTACTCCACGGGAGTGGGGTGGCATCGAGGTTATCATGTTGGTTCTTGTCTCACAGGTTTGTCTCCCAGAATCATATTCGTGTCATTCTCCCTCTCTTAATCTTGTGGTTTATTTGGAAGGGCCGTAACAAGGCTCGCTTTGAGGGGAAGAGTATGTCGCCAGATCAGGTAATCGACCAGGTGTGTGCATTTGTCGAGCAGTTGGGCAGGGGGGGATTGCTCAAGTTGGAGTTTTTCAAAGGGGACATGGATTGTGAATGGGTGAAATTTGGTAAGGTCCAGAGGAAATTGGTACAGCTGCGTGCCTTCTCTTGGGTAAAACCTACAGGGCAGGCGGTGAAACTCAACACGGATGCCAGTGTGGTAAGGGGACGTTCAAGGGGTGGAGGAGTGGTGCGCTCGGCTGAGGGTAATTTGGTTTTTGCCTTTTATAAGGAGTTTGGGGAGAAAGACGTTCTCTCCTCAGAGGCGTTTGCTCTGCTGGAGGGCCTTCGGTATTGCCAGGATAGCAATCTCACGGGAATCTTAGCGGAGGTGGATTCTAGTACTTTAGTGCATCTCGTGTCCTCTGACATGACGTCTTGTTGGCCGTTATGTAACACGATTAGGCATATTCGGTGCTTGGTGACGAAATTGGGGGTGTCTTTGGTTCATACGTTCAGAGAAGCAAATGCGGTTGCCGACGCGTTGGCCTCCTCGGATCTAGGGGCGGATGGTCGCTTCTGGAGTGAAATAGCTCTCCCTGTTAAAGTTCGGTCTCTTTTGCATTTAGATAGGTTGTCAACTCCGTATGTGAGGGTATGTTCGGTTTCAGGGTAGGTTAGTCACACGGTCTCTGTAATTTCTCTTTTCTGTGTTAATAAAGATCAGTTTTAAAAAAAAAAAAAAAAAAAAAAAAAAAAAAAAAAAAAACCTACGTTCAGAACAGAATTGAATTTAGCTTATCTCAGATTTGGGTTGTTGGAGGTCATGATTCGACTATCAACACCATTGAAGCTGGTTGGACGGTATTGCTTCTCCATAATATCACTAACGTAGTATTCATCTTGTTTTTGAGTTGTAAATATGTAGGTATTTATGTCATACTATATGGTTTGCTTATTTCAATTGTTAAAATAACAGGTAGACCCTAGTGTATTTGGAGATAACAAACCAAGACTTTTCACTTATTGGACTGTAAGTAAAACAACTTCTGCTTAGTATTGGACTGTATTTTCCACTTAGTATGTTTCGGCAATCAATTTTTTTCAATGCACACAACTTCTGCTTACATAAGTTTGAATCTATAAAAAGGAGGGATGGGTCGGGTGGTTCAGGAGAAGGGAGTATAAGTGAGAAATCTCGAATTCGAACCCTTTCACTTATACTAAAAAAAAAAGTTTGATTCTATATTGGTATCATAGATATGTACTAAAATCTGGTTGCTGTAACAGAGAGATCATTATGGATCCACTGGATGCTACAACATGTTTTGCCCTGGCTTTGTTCAAACCAGCACAAAAATTGCCTTAGTACTACAACAAAAATTGCCTTTCCTCACATTCCTATAAGGACACTTGCTGGTTTGTGTCATTACAGCACTCCTATCATGATACTTATTACCAACTCAATAATATATACTCTAATTTTTTTTTATTTTATCAGATATAAAAATAATAATGTTCCTTTAGACTACCTAACATGACACTTGAGAAAATGTGAGATGAACAAAAAAAAAAGAAAGACACAAAACGGCTTCGTATGATTTTGGCAGAAGATTCATTTGCTTAAAATACTCAAAATTTTCATTCTGCCGGCCAAAACACTTAGTCAAAACACTTGCTCAAAATTTTCATTTTCCGGCTCCACCATTTCCAGCCCCCCTCCCCATCTCTCTGTCTCTGTTGTCAGATTCCGACATAGTTGGTGGGAAAAATGGGTAGCAGCCAGGCAGCAGTTTCGTTCCGAGGTAGTTGGTTTGGGTATCGGCGCCACCGTCCTCAACTCCTCCCTCTACATTGTCGACAGAGGGCAGCGGGCTGTCCTCTTTGACCGGTTTCACGGTGTCATCGATGACACCATTGGAGAGGGTACTCACTTCCTCATCCCCTAGCTCCAGAAGCCCTTCATCTTTGACATCCGTACCCGTCCCCACACGATTCCGATTACAATTAGCCCCACATTCATCTTCATCATTAGGATCTTCCAAGCATCGGAGCCTGTGATTGGAGCTCCGATTTCCATAGAGCTTCAACCGTGGCTCCCTCAGGCAGCCAATAGCAGCATCAGCAACAAAATCTCTCTCGAAGGAAACCCACTTCCGGGTCATCATCTTCTTCTTCTTTGAATTCGGCTCAACAAATTTCTCCCCTGACTCGAATAGTTTATCGAGAATCGTCTTCCAAGTCCGATCTCAGTTTGCTCTTTTGGCAAACCACCTGGTTCATTGGCTTACTTTTACTAATGGCAATCTCATTTTTCGGTCTCGCCATTTTCCTTTTTCTTACCCTTGACTCCGATTTCACCTCTTCCCCCGTCTCTACCGCTTCCGAAGGCGTCCAGGTAAACCGAAAGCCCACTTACTACTTCAAATTCGTGGTTTTTGCGTTCCTGTAGTTGCACAAATATGCGGTGCATCTTTGTGTGTGTGCTTTTCCCCCTATTTGTTGAAACTGTATGCGGAAAGTTGTTTTATAGTTATTTTTTGTTCAAAATTTTGACCAAGTTTGTGCTATTATAGGCATGTGATGGTTATAAATTCTAGCGTTTCAAAGGTTTCTAAGCTAAAAGAGGACAGGGAAAGAGGAAATGGAGTTGTTTGTGTAGAATTAGTAATAGCCTTCGACATGTTTGATGAAATGCCTCGATAATCTTTGTTAAAAATCTAGCTGGGTGTCAGTTAAAAATTGTAATTTGGATTTTTTAAAGAGCTGATTTATGAATTAAATTTGATTTTTTTCCTGTTTTATAGTTTGAGGTTTCTGTTGTGTGGCGAAAATAAAAAATGGTGTATGATGCTTTGAGTTCTAATAGTTGTATAATGGGGCTTTGTGCTAAGTCATTCTTATTTTGTTCGGCATATGTGATTTTGGCAGATTACTTATGGGTCAGTGATCAAGAGAACAAAGTTTAGGCTGCATTCGCATGATGTACCATATGGCTCTAGTAGTGGGCAGTAGTCCGTCACTGGATTTCCCAATGTTGATGACTCAAACAGCTATTGGGTATGTTTCTTTTTCTAGTATCTATTTTTTTCTAGATCATCATAATTTTCTAAGGTTAGGTATGATTAAATTTGGCTTGCAGATTGTTAGACCTGTATCAGATACCAATGCCCAACAAAGGGATACAATCAAAGATGGTACCATCATCAGGCTGCAACACATGAGGACCAGAAAATGGTTACATAGCCACTTGCTAAATGTAAGTCTTACTATGATGCCTATTGCTGTTATGCCTTATGCAATTAATCTTCTTATCAGTAAATAGCATGTAATGGGTAAAAACCACTATGCCTTATGAACTTATGTTGATAGTTACTAGGCCGCTCACAGTCTGTCTATCAACTTCTAAAACCGTGATACCTCTCTTTCTTGTGATAGATTCATAACTGATTCTACAATAATGTACTTCCTTGGTTCCGGATAAGCATTCTGGTTTGTGTTTTCTTGCTAGTGCTCAACATTTGTGTAGATGACAGTAGATTGTTAGAAGAAAAATTTCTTTCCTGATAGGGTCCTTGAGACTCATTTGCATTAAAAACCATGAAAACATTATTGATTATTCCATATATACTCCTTTATCTTTCCATTTCCTTGGTCCTGCAGTCTTGTGTTGTCAAAATCATGCTTATATCTTGTTCTTCCTCTGTTTTGCAGTAGCATTTGATAGAAGAACTTTCAGCCTACAAGATACAAGTGCGCTGTTGGGAGTCGATTAACTTTCTTGATTTGTAATTCATGTCGTGTAAATGAACGCTAGTTACGCTTTTAGCTCCTTCTCATTAGCTTACCATTTATCAGGCATGTCTGGACATCTGTACGGACTCCTTGTGGCCATTAACCTTACTAGTCATGTGCTCATCTATTATATATGAATCATTCCTGTGAATCTTTTGATGTATGAAACATGATGACAAATCTCCTCTTGCTTATGGGAGTTGGCATTTTCAGTTCTCATAATCATGGTGCTGCTCAAGTTTGATGTTTCTAGATTTTTGCATCATAGCATATTTTCTTATATGCATTCTGTTCTTTGGGATAATTTTACAAATCCTTTGGGTTTCTGATTGACGGAATGTATAGCAGGGAGCACTACCTGCACGTTGCTTCTATGTCAAAAAAAAAAAAAAAACTCCTGGCAATTAAAAGTGTCAGCATAGAATTTGATATCCTAATGTTGTACTATAGCTATCCTGACACTTTCAATTATCAAGAAAATGGATTTTTGTTGGCAGAAGAGATGTTATAACATCATAGTTTTCCTGACACGTTTGAATATATGAGCCCATCCCCACATTGGAAGGGACAACACTCGTCTGAGGTGTGAGGAAAGGTAAAGTGTCAAGTTAGATTATCTATACTGACACCTTTAAATGCCATTAAAGGTCATTTTTGTTGTAGTGTAGGGGCGAACATTTCCCCTGTTTCAACCTACCATGGTCCTCAATTCGACATCAGCCTATATATAGTGAAGGTAACAAATGAAAACCAGATTCCGACTTGGGCTTTTGGTTGAAAGTATTCATCATCTCACAATGAGACTTTCTGCTCTTGTCATCTCCATTCTCCCCTTTTTTCTCTTGCATTTTCTTCGCCAGTTACTTGCTAAAACATATCATTCAAAAAATTTGTAGGACAATTGTAGTTTCTTGTATGGAGATGCAGCTGAGGCGCAGTAGGTCTGGACTTTAGTGTAGTTAATAAATTCTTATTATACTATTTGATATTACTTTGCTATGTAAAATTGTAAGTATGCTAATTGTTGTCTTCGTTTGCACAATTAAAATGGGATGAGATCGCCTTCATTATTTTTCTCTCCATTTATCTATACAACTAAATTATTTTTTTAAAAAAATCTATTTGTGTCAATAATTTTATTTCCACAAGTAGATCAACATACTCAAAAATCAATCTCATCTATGAATGTTAATCAACTTGCTATTCAAGCATGTATCATCTTAGGATGAGACTTTCTCTTCTTTTGATCTTCCATTCTCCTTTTTCTTGCTTTTTCCTTACCCCTTACTCTCTAAAACATATTTGTATAACCTATTATTAGCTACAAATTAAACCTAATTAGACTAAACCCACATTTTGTTAGGACGAACAATTTGCTGTGTGGTGGTTGCAACTAGGGAATGACGTAGTTGGTTACTGGCCTACCTCCTTGTTTACAAACTTAGCTAACAGTGCTTCAACGATCCAATGGGGTGGAGAGGTGATAAATCTTAAACCAAATGGGTAGCACACCACAACTCAAATGGGCAGTGGCCATTTTCCTGAAGAAGGGTTTAAAGGGGCAAGTTACTTCAAGAATCTTCAAGTAGTTGATGTATCGAAGACTTTGAGGAGTCCTGGTACCCTTTACACTTTCGCTGTGCAGCCAAATTGCTATAGGATATTACTCAAAAAGAGCAGCGATGCATGGGGAGATTACTTTTACTATGGCGGATCAGGAAGAAATGCTAATTGTCCATGACCAAAAACTCACAGCTTGAGTTTTGGTTTGTTTTTTGGGTAAATTAAAGTTTATTTTCAATTAGCAAAATGTACGTTACAATCAATACAAAAAAAGCTAAGCTATTAACTGCTATCAGTCAAATAAACAAAGCGACATCAACAAACAAGCTCTAGCCAACTATGTTACAACGAAGCAAAACAACTTGAGATTGTTCATAATAAATTTGGACATATAGCGAGGGGCGAAATTTAGTTATGAATTTGAAATTTTTTTAAAAAAAAGAAAAAATATCCTGTTATTAGGCAATGGGTTGATTTTTAATTTTTGTTTTTGATGAGTATTTGAGTTTATTGTAATAAGACTCTCTAAAACCCCTATGGCTTATTAAGTTGAGTAGCAGAGAGGAGGAGAAATAGATTGGATGGTTCGAAGGGTGAGAGTATAAATGAGAAGTCCAGGAATTTGATCGCTCTCATTTACACTAAAAGAATAAAAAATTAAGTAGTACATATTGCAAATTCTAAATTTATCCTTTTATACAATAAAAACAATTTGCCTTTGTATTATTCTTCGTTCAATTATCTCCTACTTTTCTATTTCCAAATTAAGTTTCATGTTTTTTTTCTAATGCTTCCATTACATAAAGCATCATCCACTTATCCATATTTTTGTCCTAAGAATGAATCACAAAAATCTCATCGATCCTTAATGCTGGGACAAAAAAAATAGATCATCCACTGATCCATAAGACTAGTACTACTTGAAAAGAAAAAAAAAACACTAGAACTATTATATCCAATGACGGAGCCAAGAGGGGGCAGAGGGGGGCTATGGCCCCCCCTAAGTTTTGAAATTTTAATTCATAATATGTAAATATGTGTGTAAAATAAAATTGGCCCCCCCTAAATTTTTACAATTTTAGTTTATATTATGAGAGTTGATATATATATGTGTATATATATATATATATATATATATATATATATGAATTAGTCATCTTTGAATTAATTATTTTCTTCAAAAAAAGTTATTTATTTTTTATTGTTCTAATTATTTAACTTTTAAAAATTAAACATATAATTTGATGTTCCATAGTAAATTGACCCAATGTGATATATTAGAATAAAAAGACCCAATTCTTAATTGTTAATAGGCTAAAACAAAAATAATTATTTTATTGGCCCATATACAAATATATAACTTAGCCCAACGGATAAAGATTTAAAAAAATTATTTTATCTTTACTATTCTAAGAAAAGCTTACAAAGTAAGCTACTTGCCTACTTCTCTGATATGCAGATCAAAAAGGAAAGCGTGGGTCACTTTTCATTTCTTTCTTTCTTTCACGGTGGTACTTGGGAGTTGGTAGATAAAAGTAAAGTGAAAAGAGCAAAGAAGACAGGAGAACTGGAGAAGAATACAACAAAGATTCAAAGAAGATTCATCAAGGGTGTCGGGTGATTGGTCTGGACCATTTGGTGGCTTCCGTGGCTTGGTCTTTTTTTTCCGAAACGATAAATGCTTGTATTTCTTGTCAAAAGATGTATAAGTGCGAGCAAAGGCTCGATATAGCTTTACAAGCAGTAATTATACCACTAAGGAAACAAAAGTTCCTCATCAAAGATGATGCCTAACGCATAGGTGCTAAGCTTGGAGGTTAGTTGATTCTTATCATTTTGAACTAGACAAAAGGAGCACATATAAAACAAAAGTCTTAATTGAACAATATCATCCACAATAGTTGCTAATCTGATATCCCTTACTTGTTTGGTTCGAATATGGTTGAGGAGTTTCTGATTTTGCACTTGGAATTATACTGCCCTGTGTTGCATATTGGCAGCTTTACACATTGCCAGTTTGAGTGCTATTGCTTCATCCAGTAGTACCGATCCAGAACTGGTCTCTCGTAATGCTCATCCCATCTTTGATCCTTGATCTGCTTGTGAGACAGATTCCAATGCCTAGCCAAGGCTGGTTCTTGTCCCTTGTGATCCCAATGCTGAAAATCAGTGAACCAAATTCTGAACGTAACTGTTGATGGTGTAGTTGTAGAGCTTCTGTTTCGTTTGTACTCATCCTAGTTTCCACTTTATCTATTTTCCCAAATTCTAACCATTCCTTCATTGCCTTCTGTATAGTCCTCCATGGCCGGTACTTCTTGCCATTGAATTCCACCTCATTCCTCTCTTTCCAAATTTGCCAGAGAATATGGACAGTTAAAGAGATATGTTGCCAACCTTGTGGTCTGTGTTTAGCTTCCGTAATTGATATCCACCATCTTCTGAAACAGCCATGTTGCTCCATCATTCCTTCCCATTGGATTGGGGCTAATTTCCAAGTCAGTTTTACTTGCACGCAGTTCAGAAATGTGGGTTCAATTGTCTCCTTTCCTCTCCGCATCTGTTGCAAATAGGGTTCCCCACTTTGATTCTACCATGGATAATGTTTCTCACTGGAAGAGCATTGTTGAGACACTTCCATAGAAATATTTTCTGTTTATGCTTGACCTTCAATCTCCACAATTCCTTCCATACCTTGCTGGTGTGATTGTCCCAACTTGTAGAGCTCTCATTCTGAATTCTTTCCTGCTTATTAGCCTTGTGAAGCGTCAGAACTTTATACCCTGAATGGATAGAGTAATTTCCATCTATCCCGTGTATCCAAAAATGAGAATCTTCCCTACCAGCTAAGCTTATTGGGATACTCAGGACTCTGTCCGCATCTTTGGTACTGAAGGTTTGGAAAATCAAATTTCGATTCCAGCTCCTCTGGCATATTAGCTCGTCTACTCTCTGCGGTCCACCATCCATAGATCTCGTGGTAGTTACTCTTCCATTTGATGTGTCTGGAATCCAGCTATCTTCCTAGATATGTGTACTCTTTCCATTGCCAATCTGTCTTCTGGTTCCTTGTTCCACCAACTGTCTAGCTCCCATCAGCTCCTCCATATCTAGGATGCATTGTTGGGGACTTTGCACTTGAATATGGAGGACCTGGAGTGGTACTTGGCTTTCATAACTTGACTGACTAGAAGGTTGGGTTGTGTTATTAACCTCCATACCTGTTTGCCTGGTAGTGCTGTATTAAAGGCCTCCAAATCTTTGAAGCCTAACCCTCCCATGTTCTTGTTCTGAATGAGTTTTCTCCAAGAGCACCAGTGTATTTTATTTTTACCATTGGTCTCTCCCCATCAATAGTTTGACATTAGTGAACTGATTTCCTTACACAATCTGGATGGAATCTTGAAGCAGGACATAGTATATGTGGGCATAGCTAGGGCCACGATTTCAGCATTATTTCCTTGCTTGCCGAGCTTAAGAACCTGTTTTTCCACTTGAGCATTCTCTGTTGTATGGTTGTCTTAACAAAACCAAAAATCTGCAGTTTTATTCTCGAAACTACCATTGGTAACCCGAGGTACTTGCCTTGACTGACTGTTTGCATGTTCCCCATGATTTGGCTTATCTCAGTCATCAAATCTGCCTCACATTCTTACTAAAAAGTATAGACGACTTATCCAGATTAATCACTTGACCAGACCTCAAGGCATACACATGCAACACCCTCATTAACTCTTTTGCCTGATCCTTACTTGCTTTGCAAAAAATTAGGGAATCATCTGCGAAGAACAAGTGGGTTATACTAGGTCCATGTCTGCTTATCTTCATCCCGGACAACATCATATTTTCCGTAGCCTTCCTGAGTAGGTTGGATAAACCCTCTGAACAAAGTAGAAATAGATAAGGAGAGAGAGAGTCACCTTGTCTAATTCCTCTTTTGGGTATAACGTACCCTTTAACCTCCCCATTTATGTTGAATGAGTAGGATACAGATCTCAAGCATTTCATAATCCAGTTCCTTCATATGCTGTGAAATCCCATCTTATGCATGATTGCCTCTAGAAAGCACCATTCCACTTGATCGTAAACTTTAGACATGTCTAGCTTTACTGCCATGAACCCATCCTTGCCATGTCTCATGTTTTTTAGATAATGCAAATATTCATGAGAGACCATAATGTTGTCAAGAATTTGCCTACTAGGGATGAAAGTATATTGATTTTTGCAAATACAGCAATGCAAGACACCTTTGAGCCTATTAGCTAAGATTTTAGCAATGATTTTGTACATGGTATTACAGAGACTTATGGGTCTAAACTGCTTCAGGGATGTAGGATTTAACAGTTTGGAGATAAGAGTGATCACAGTATGATTAACACTCTTTAAGAGGTAACCAATGTGAAAAAAGGTTTGGATAGCATTTACCACTTCTTTTTTGATGGTAGTCCAGAATTTTTGAAAGAATAAAGGTGACATACCATCAACCCCAGGAGCTTTGTCCGGGTTCATACAGAAAATTACAAATTTAATTTCTTCTTCCAACACTGATTTTAACAGATTTTCATTCAGATCATCAGTGATAGAGTGGGGTATACCATCCAGTACCTCAGTTAAGTCCCATTGTTCATTGCAGTTCAGGAGGTTCCTATAGTAATCCGCAATTTCATTACTCAACTCCTCCTCGCTCTCAGTCTAAGTACCATCGTCTCGCTGAAGTTTGTTCAGTCTATTTCTCCTTCTCCTACCTTGTACTGAGGCATGGAAATATTTTGTGTTTTTGTCACCCTCCTTAAGCCATTGTATCCTTGATTTCTGATGCCAGTGTTGTTCTTCCTCTTTGTATGCATCCTTTAACTGAATCTTTAGGGATGCCATACGTCCCTTTCTGGTGCCCCCATGTGATTGCCGCAGTTCACTCAATTGGTTTTTAATGTGCTCAACCTTCTGCCTTGAGTTTGTTTGGAATTGGTTCTTCCATTTTAGGAGAGCTATACGGCAATTCTTAATCTTTTTCTGCACTTGAAACATCCTAGATCCATACGTTCCTGCTGCCAAGCAACCTTGATCACCTCCCCGATGTCATCTCTTTTTAGCCACCTCTTGTCAAAATAGAATCTCTTATTCCTCCGACTAGAGTTCCTCGTTGTGTTAATCATCAGAATGCTGTGGTCGGAAGCATAAGAATCTATGTGCCTACAATTTACATCCTCATAAACATGTGCCCAAGAAAAGCTACAAAGTCCCCTATCTAGTCTTTGCTTGACCTCACCCGCATCCTCCCAATTGTTACACCAAGTCCAAGGGTGTCCAGTGAAGCCAATATCCATCAATTGATTCCCATTGATGAATTGTTTAAAGTCCTGAAAATGACAGGTCGTCGAGCCTGTGCAATAATAAAAATAGAACCTAACTACCACTAAAAGCAGTCAATAATTAATCCTAGGTATTAGAGCAGGGACTCTAGGTGTGCAATGGGTTACTTGATTCACCCTGTTCCCGAAGAGTTTGCTTAATCCGATATACCAGAATTAATTAGTTGACAAAAATTACTAAATAGTAGACAGTGGCAAGTAGGGTCGTCTCCTCAGGGACTGGGGGTATTTGTCTCTTCTAAATTCCGATTGGTAAGGGGGGATTTCACCGGAATGGAGCTAAAAGCAATTAAACAATTCAACTAAAAATAAATAATTAACTAGCACGAATATAGCAGGAATTAAATCAAGAATAGATAAATTCTAGCCAAGGATACAACTACTCAGACACAGTCCATTTATCCGATCATTGATGCAAGAGAGGTTCACTTAATTTATTAATAGGCTAGTTATAGTCGCCGATGAACTCTAACGATCAATTTTTCCTTAATTTATTGATAACCAAGGTACGACCATTGATCACCCCTAACCAGAAAATACTCCTAGGTACGACCGTAGGAATTAATTTCCCAATTGCATTAAATAATAGAAAAACCTAGCCCTAATCAATAACACGCTACGAGGGTTATTTAAATTAGATTGCACGCTCCCCTAATGTGTAAACACATCAATTGCCACTAATATTAATCAATCGAACAATTACGGATTCAATTGACTAAATTGGCACGAGATTTATAAATCACATTGAACATCGGGCCTTTGATATTCAATTAATAAAATAATCCCATGAAAATTCAAGCAGACAACGTGCAAATATTAATAAATTGAGGAACGCGTGAAAACTAATTAGATCTCACAGATTTTCGGGACTGCGCCGTCGAGTTGACCCTTGACTAGATGGAAGGCTTAGCCACGCTGCATGAATAAATCTCCACGCAAATTAATGGATTGCAAAGGCATTGCATTTTTTTACTAGAAAGCAAGGAATAAAAGATGTTTTTCCCATTGGGGAATATTGTCGAACACCTGGCGTGTGTCAGAGGCCAGTCAAAAGAAAGAGAACTAAAAACTATGCTAAAAACCTAAAACTAGAGGCGTCCCATTTGCTTCTGTACGTTCTCCCCTTAAAAAGCCAAAAGAAAGATGACTAAAGGCTATCTCCGGTGGTCCCCACACATGTGGACAAAGCCTCCAAATTACTTCTTGTTCCAAGTCTCTGTACGTTCCTTTCTTTGAAGAGCCCAAATGACTAAATGCCTTTCACTAGCTTTGTGGTCCCCGCCAATTCAAGGGCCCAAGGATTGAAGCCCTTAGAAATCTCCATTTTCTACAGAAAGTCCCTCCTTTTTGGTAGTTTTCTGCTTCATTCCCTGAAATTAAGTCCAGATACCAAATATAAGTAGATATCAACAATTAACACAATATTTGGCAGAGATAAAAGGGAAAATTAATAATAAAATTACTAACAAATGATACCCTATCAGAAAACTTCTTTCCTCTCTACATGTACCTCCTCATTTTTCTTCATTGGATACAATATCATTAAAGTCTCCAGCTACAACCCATCTTTCCCCCCACAGACTTTTCCTTTTTTCTATGACCTTCCACTGTTGTTTCCTAACCCGATGGTCACAACTAGCATAAATTCCTACAAACCACCAATCAGAATTAGCCTCCGTATCCTCCACATGCGCCTATGGTGAAGGCAGTCATCAGTACCTGAACAATTTTCACTTCTTCCTTCCATAGAAGAGCCAAGCCTCATGCCTTGTTCATGGCTTCAAAAACAGCCATCTCATCAAATCTTAAAATGTTCTTCACTTTTTCCATGTATGTTGTCCTATTTTTGGTCTCACTTAAAAACACCATGCCTGGAGAGAAGAGGTTATTTACCTCTCTCAGCTGGGGAATTGTCAAGGGACTCCCCACTCCTTGACAATCCACACTTGAACCCTCATTTGCACTTTGGGGTCCAACTAGGCATGGACCCTTCTCCCTCACAACCATTCTTCTCAGAACCTCCAGCAACTTCAATCTTATATTTTTTCAAGTCGTGCACATCAGCCCCAGCGTTCTCCATAACCTCATCCATTTCATTACTTTTTCTTTTCCCTTGGTTTTTCAGATCCCTCAAGTTGATGCATATTTCTTTAAGAGCCTGTCTTCTTTTACTTGGTGACCACAGAGGCTTTTGAATCCTTTTGTTCTGTTTTTTTACTACCTCTTGCTTCCTACTTGTACTATCCTCATCAACCTGCATTAGTATAGCCTCCGAGTGTCCCTCCTCAGGACCTGGCTTCAAGACCTGCTGGCCTCCCTTCTCCTCCTGAATATGATCAAGCTCGCTACCCATAATCATATATTTCCTCTATCCTGTTCCTTTCTAGCATTCACATCAGCATGCATATTTGGTTCCCCTCCAGAGGATGGTTTTAGAGCTCCAGATTCCGCAATTCCCACCAAGTTTGGAGAGAATACTATATTTGTAGATGGTTTAGGCAAAGCCTCTGTCGGAGTGGTTGTTTGGTCCACTTGCTGCGTTACTGCAATTCGTGTCTCATCCAAACCTCCGGAAACATCACTGCCCGCAGTCTCCCCCCTCTCCTTCTCTACCCAATCCCTATTCTGGTAACTACAGTGACGTCTTTGGGGGTTAAAAATTACTCCTGTTTGTTTTTTCTGGGGAGACATCTTCCCATTTGCATTCCCTGCCCTCATCCAATTTCCATATTGGTTATCCTTTTTCCCTTCAATCCCACTCAAAGACGTTCCATATGATCTCTCGCTGTGTCCTATTCTTCCACAGCTATAGCAAAAATCCGGACATCTCTCATACTTAAAGTGTACCCATTTAACTCTCCCTGCCACCTTAATTGTTGTCCCTTTCAGAAGAGGTTGTTCAATATCCACCAGAACAGCTATCTTCAGGTGCCTCCCTTCTTTTCCCCCTGTTTGTGCTATAATGACATCCCTAACCTGATTAAAAACGGATCCTATCTTTTTGCCAACGTCCTTTGAAATCCAGTGAACTGGGAGGTTCCAGACTTGCACCCAGAGTGGAGCAAGTTTAAAGGCTTTTTCATCATCCTCTATTCCTCCATACCACCTGTTGACCACCATTAATTGATTATCCAAAATCCAAGGACCTCCCTTAGCGATTCTATCCCTATCACTTTCCTTAGACAAAATGAATTGGAACAGGTTCGGCCCGAGCTCCACCACAGTCAAATCCTTTGGGTACCCCCAAGCTGCTATAACAAAATTCTTAACTCCCGTATAGTTAGCTACCTTCTCACCCACAATCTTCCCTATCAAGCTGCTTTGGCATTCCTTTAAACCTGAGGATAGCTCCTCTCTCCCCACATCTGTTATCTGCAACTCCTTGCTCGATAATCTGAAGCTTTGCAAAATCTCAACAATATCCTCAGCCATGGAACTTAACCCGGCGTAATGCTGGTATACCTCTCACCCCCCACACCAATGATCTCAAAGAAAATCGAGAAAACCACAAAGGAAAATTGAAAAAATATGCTTTTCTCTAGGTAAATGGCAAATTGGTAGGCAACAAAAACAAAAATAAAAAAACAGAGCACAATGCACCTACTTCTAATGCACCTACACTACAAAACAAGGTAAGATGAGAAAATGGCAGTTAGCTTACTTGTCTGCTGTGGTAGCCACACTGATTGTTCTCCAATTTAGTTTTCATTATCAACATTGTTACTGCATCTAGCAAACGTAATGATGAATTAAAGGAGGCTCAAACAATTGAAGTTGCTACTAAGATTGCTAATGGTGAACTTGAAATTGGAAGGGGGCTTAATCAAATTGGCACTTTAAAACGAGCTGGAGATACTCGTTGGGGTTCTCATTTGGATTCTATTTCTAGTTTATTGAAAATGTTCAATGCTACTTGTGTGGTTTTAAGTAACATTGCAGCAAATGGAGGAGATGCAAATTTTGCTTTGAATCAGTTGTTATCCTTTGAGTTTGTTTTCACTTTGCATCTTATGAAAGACATTATGGAAATTACTCATCTTCTTTGTATAGCATTGCAACGTAAATCTCAAGATATTTTGAATGTAATGCATCTTGTCTCAAGCACAACAAAACTACGGAAGAATTTTCGAGATTCGGGATGGGATGATTTCTTGGTGAAAGTTAAATTATTTTGTGAGCAACATCAAATTGATATCCCGGATATGAATGCTCAATATATTGCAAGACGTGGTAGATCTCGAAGTCATCATGATGAGATTAGTGTGGAGCATTATTATCGAGTGGATATATTTCTTGCAACAATTGATTATCAATTGCAAGAGTTACATAGCAGGTTTAATGATCATACCGTGGAATTGTTTGTTTTGAGCACTGCTTTAGATCCTAGAAATGGATTTAGGCTGTTCAAGATTGATGATATTTGTAAACTTGCAGAGAAGTTCTATCCGAATGATTTTATGGAGCAAGAACCAGTACGTCTAAGAATAGAACTTCAACATTTTGAGCTCGACATTCCAAATCATCCTGAATTGCAAGAATTATCTGGTATTCATGAGTTATGTCAAGGCTTGGTGAAGACAAGAAAATCAGTGATATCTCCTCTTATTGACAGATTGATTAGACTTGTTCTTTTTTTTTTTTTTTTTTTTTGCATCGAAAGAACAATTCATGGCTTGGAATTTTCATTAAAAAGATTAAATGACCTTTTATCAACAATATCATATTCCACACATACAATACCACTTTTTGACCTATGAGTTTCTCGTTGCTAAACTGATATTTTAAATTGAGAATCCTGCCATTGCTGGAATAAATAAACAAGATAGGTTTTTTTTTTTTTTTTTTTTATTCATGGAAAATATAACAAAATATTCCTCTTACATAATTCTCATTTTTCTAATTGAAGGTATCCCTATTCTGTCCAAACGGATTGCCCCACGAGCCAACCTTGGGAATGTACTGAAGGTGTCATAAATCTCAATTTGTTTATCTACATGAGATATACCCACATTAGATAAAGCATCAGCAACTGTGTTAGCCTCCCGATAGCAGTGCGTGAATCTAGGTGGATCATCTAATAACTGCCAAATCTGGTTGACGTATCTTCGAATTTTCCACGGACATTGAGTACCACGTTGAATGATCCCAATTAAAACCAATGAATCTGATTGTACACATATGTTTCCAAAACCGTTATGTATACAGATCTGAAGACCAATAAGAAGGGCACAAGCCTCTGCACGGAGACATGTAGTTTCTCCCAGATATGCCGAAAAACCAATCATTGGTAATCCAGTGGAATCCCGGAGTATGCCCCCACCTCCACCTATTCCTGGATTACCCTTAGCACATCCATCCGTGTTAAGAGTATACCTCCCTGTCTCTTTGGTTTTCCAGCGGATACCTTGATATACAACTGTACCCCCAGGTGCGTTTGACCAATCATACAATTGACAAAAATATTGTAGTCTTATCAGTTGTTTAAAATGTATTCCTACCATGGATTGGACTTCTGAGAAGATGGCTTGGCGAATGGCCGATGATTGCATCTGGACACCCTCAAACATTGCTTTGTTCCTTGCCTTCCAAATCTGCCAGCAAATTACACTAGGAAGAATACGACAAATAAGCCTTCGTAACTCAGAATCCTGTGAATACAACCACCAATCTACTATGCGTGCTCGTAGAAAAGATCCTGAGAATTTTATTCCACATAACCCTCCAAAATAATTCCAAAGTAATGACGCAATGTGTCCATTGGAGAATAAATGCTCAATAGACTCCTCAGAAGCCTCAGTGCAGCAAAAGCACTTTGACGGCAAATGGAAACCAAATTTACGAAGCTTATCCGGTGTCGGTATTCTTCTCAGAAGAAGTCTCATCACGAAAAATGAAACTTTCAAAGGTATCCGAGGCTGCCAAATGGAAGCAAATACCATAGACGTGGGTCGGGCCTGCCTAATGTCCCCAAAAGCCGATTGTAGAGAGAAATTTCCAGTTGTTGTGGGCATCCAAATGACTTCAGCTATACTTCCTTCTTCTGGGGCCATTTGTTCTGAAATGGAATAAGCAATTTCCTTTGGCAATGTATGGTATAGAAGGTTCAAATCCCAATGGCCGTTGCTTACGAAGTTTCGGAACGTCAAATTTGGGATAACCGGAACCTTTAGAAACAATGCACCACTCCCCAACCAGTTATCGTACCAAAAATGACACGCCCCATATTTGGCCACCCATAATATTGAGAGTTCCACTTGTCGGCTCACATTGATCATCCTTCGCCAAATTGCCGAATCCGTTGGCCTGAGTACTTATTCTTTCTGTATCAATTGCAACTACAGAGCGGGCATTTTCAATTATGAAAATAATCAAAACAAAGCTCCGAAACAAGATGGAAGATAATTTCTTGAATGATTGTCTAACTGTGTATATAGAAAAGGAAGTCGTTGAAAATTTAGCAGTGATTCAATCATAGATGACTTTTGTTATGGCTGTATTGCATTCTTATGAATAGACATACCTTTATAATTAAATTTAATATTTGATATTTTTAGATGTCATATATTTAAATAGAAGAAAATTATTTTGAACATAATATATTAAGATAATTTTATTAGGAAAAAATGTTGGCCCCCCCCCAAAAAAAAATCCTGGCCCCGTCACTGATTATATTTAATTAAAAGCTTAATGGTACTATCAAACATTAGTTTTTTTTTTACAAGGAATAGTCATAATTCTGTAAAATCTGATTGCATTTGAAACTGTATAGGCCCATAAAGCTATAAGCCAACAAACTTTTTTTAGGAAATTCACTGATATCAAATAGCTTTTAGAAATTAGGCGAGTGTAAAACTGAAAAGCATTTGAAAAAAATGGTATAAATAGTTAAAAGAATAGTGGAAGGAAAATTATTTCTATAGTGTGAAAAAATAAACTTGGAATTGCAAAAAGTTAGAAGGAAATCCCCTAGATATTTAGGGCTTCAAAACTTCATATTCGTGTTTGAAATAATGGTAGAATGGGTATGTGATTTATCATTTATATATACTCGAAGCTTGCTTATAATCATTGCGACAAATTGTACGCATTAAAAGTTAATTCTTGATCATCAGCAAAATTCAATAACAATGTCTTCGTACACTGTTAGGAATATATGGATTTGAATGTAAATTGAGTATTTGTTTTCTTTCATTATCATCTATAGATATCACAAATGAATATGTTAACTTAGCATTTTGATACATCAAGATCAGATCTTAATTACTCAAGTCGTTACTGGCCTGTGTGGAAGGAATCTCAAGTCTATTGGCTTGGGAGGTTTTCACTTTCTAATAATAATAGACCTGTACAATTCCACAAAGCAATGCATTTATGAGTCAACTAATGACTAGAATACTAAAGTTGATTGATTTCGTATTTTGCGGGTAATCCTTATAAATGAAGAATAAGTTACCCGTTGCCAAGGTCAGAGTTCAAATTTCAATTCTAACAAATAAGTGAATATTTTCCTCACTATATATAGGTTGTTATTCCCATCCTTTTGTGAGTTATTGTTGAATTATTTGTGATGATGTTCCAAGTGTAGATCGTTTGTATTGTCCCAGTGGATTTCGATTGTAATCATGTGTACCCTTATTGAAACAAAAATAATAATAATAATAATAATGTATGCAATAAGGAAAGGCAAAGGAGGAAAAAATTGGAAGTAATTGTCATATACATTTTTTTTATAAAAGTGTGTATGTTGACCAAAATTTTAATATCTTCTACAGATATCACAAAATAAATGTTAAATTAGCTGGTTTTGATATGTCATGATCAACACTTAATTGGTCAAGTCGTTCTTCTTCTTTTTTTTTAACTATCAATTTTGGAGTCCACGAATTGAAGTCGTCTGTGAAATTTTGTTACTAATTAACTGGCCCGAAAACTGCTAGGTTTTCAATGTTAGCATTGGGTCTAACGACGCGAGCATCCGAGTACTTACTGCATGCATGTAATTTTTTCTTGCAAGGGTTTACAATACTTGGAGCTTTGACCAAAAAAAAAAAATTTTTTTTTTGTTTGAGCAAATGACAACTTTTATTGATCATCATCATCGGAAGATATCTGTCGTAAATATTAGGATACACTAACCAGGAAGTTTACACCAGGCCGTGACGAGGCTTTGGAGTTCGTTGCGATTTCATTGTGAAGCAGTTGGAGAAATTTGTTACTACTTCAAAATTTAAGCTAAAATTCTACTTGTCACTATTGTCAAATTACTATAAATTATGACCGGTGAAAATGAACTCTCGAGTCAGCCCCTCTCTCTCTCTCTCTCTCTCTCTCTCTCTCTCTCTATCTCTCTCTCTCTCATTTGTATATGTGTGTGTGTGTATATATATATATACACACACACACACTCACTACCAACTACCAAATACATGTGTAATACATTTGTATATGTATGAATTTATATTCTTGGTAGTTGGTGCATGCATGGTATATTAACTAGCACCCGAATGGACTTAAACAATTGGCATAACCGACATTTAGTACGAGGTATCCATCAATCAAGAACAACGCTTGCTGAAAGATGAGAAGATATAGCATCCGGAAACTGTTAGACGGGAGGAACTCGGTCTTATAATTGTTTGAGGCGTTTTTTTTTTTTTTGGTATTAAAAGGGACTATATATTGAAAAAAACCTTGAGTTATATGGAGGAAAGGCGTTTGAGGACAAAAAGAAATGCCTCTTGAACTAAAATTATGTATGACTTCTCTTCTCTACACGTCTAATTTCAACTCTTTTTTTCCCTCTCTTCTATAAGTTCCATCTTGACTTGAGTTCTGAGTGCTTGTTCTTGATTAATTTTTGGTTACTTTTTCCGTAGTTATTGTTCTTGAATATATTCTTCTTGTTAGCCGCAATTGGTGGTAATATGAAAACCAAGTGATAGTGCATTCTCTTTCGATATTTGTTCATGAAAAAACAAGAAAGTTTGTCGCCTAATAATGGTAACAACGAAAAGAAAGATTATATGAATATATGGCCATTTACAATCCATATTAAAGTCGTACTTTCGTCTAGTAGTTTTGGGGTCTAGGGTTGAAGAGGTCCGAAAAATTATTGATAGGGGGAAACACCACGAGAGAATCTATCAAAGATTCCAATAGTTTTGGGGTCCAGGATTGAAGAGGTCTGAAGAATTATTCATAGGGGAAAGAGCCCAATATGTAAGTTAGAAACCCAACTCTAACCCAAAACCTTAAACCATTAGGTCTCGGACCCTTACTTATATATTAATCGTTCTTTCTCTATTTTTACTCAATGCAATCCCACCTTATCACCTAAGATCAACTCTTCTTCCAAATATGGACCCACTCTTCTTCAACATCCAAACTGGATTTTTGGACCTCCCTTGGCTCCATCTCAAACCAATATGTAAGTTAGGAACCCAATTTGATAGGGGGAAATATCACGAGAGAGTCTACCAAAGAGTCCAATACGTAAGTTAGGAATCCAAGTCTGACCCAAAAACTTAAACCATTAGGTCTCGGGCTCTTACTTACATATTAATCGCTCTTTCTCTATCTTTCGGACCAATGTGGGACTAATCCTTTACTCATAAATCTAACAAATTATGAGTCAATTGACTTGGGAGGTTTCGTTTAATAAACCAGTAGAATTCCACGAACGATACTTTAAAAGCTTATAAATTCACCTAGTAATGAAATCAAATACATACCACCAACCTGTGAATCAATTTTGCATTGGAAGTTTTAGAAGTGAGAAGAAAATGAAGCTATTTTGTTTCTTCATTTTATTATCCATGATGAATTTATGTGATGCCTCAAGCAAGAAGACTCAGGTCAGGAAAACGTTGAGCAGTTCAAAGAAGATCCCTGTCAAGTCCATCAAGGTTATTCCTTCTTCGCTCACTTTAATATTCATGGTGCCTGTGTTCATGTTCTTGTGTACATCTACGTACTTGTTTTTCTATGTCTTGTTCTAATTTCTTACATAACAAATTGAAATATTTAAGTGCGCTGTCCACATTTTTAGGACTCACTGATAAGTTGTATTTTTGCGATTAATTCTATGATTATTTTCCTCTTTTATTATACCAAATATTGCGTTAATTGATGGATTCTACTTATATTTGGTTAATGGTGCTAAATTGTAGGAAAAAGAGCAAAACGTGACAAAAAGGGGCAATCTTCCAATTAATTTGATGGTGGCACGTTCGGGATCGATTTCCAAGTTCGATTCAAACTCTGGGCAGCTTTAGAGGAAGATTTGGAAGACTTGAATTCTAATTACTAGTCTTATTGTTGAATTAGGAAACTTGAAATACTTTCTTTTGTGGTTTATTTTGCTATTTAGGAAACTAGTTCTATTAGGTAGTATTTTTCCATTAGGAAACTAAAGAAGAGAAAGAGCCGGATCCCGCGTGATAAAGACTTCAGCTAGCAACAAATTCGGATCTTCTTTTGACGGCAGAAATAAAAGAGGACAATTGCTTTGTTCTTATTACTTTTGAATTCCGGGGCTAGTTGGCCGATTTTGGCTGGGAACAATCTTGTAAACTTCAAATAGCTCTTTTGCACAGCTGGTTCTCCATTAATGGAGAACTAGCTTCTCAATTCTAGTCAAGGGGACAACTGAAGATATGGTTCAACAATTACTGTGAGATCTAATTTATTTTAATTGTTTCCTCCATTTATTGGTATTCATATGTTTCCTGCTTTTAACTGTTATAGCTCTTGTGTATGATTGATTAGTGCGCAATAATTAATTATTCACATAGGCTATTTTGCTAAATAGGGATAATTGAATCCGTAATTGTTCGTTATCTTTATCTCAGTAGCAGCTGGCGTAATTGGGTTTATGTCAGGGGAGCATACGATCTAACTTAAATAAACCCTCGTAGCGTGTTTATTGGTTAGGATTGGGCCTTTCTAATTATTAATGCAATCTGGAAATTAAATCCTACGGTCGTACCTAGGGTTGTTTTTGGGTTAGAGAAATAGCTAACGGTCGTACCTTAGCTATCGATAAATTACGGAAGGGTTGGTTGTTTAGCGCGTGCGAGACAACTATAACCAATCTATTAGTAAATGTTGGAATTACCTCTGAATCAATGATCAGTGCCTGAACCATTTCTGAAGTATACCCTTGGATAGAGTTTCTCTTAGTTATTTCTCTTAATCAATCATTTCCTGCAGTTAATTTATTTAGTTAGCATTTAATCCAAAACCCCCCATACTTTGGACTCTAGAAGAAACGAATTATCTCCAGTCCCTGTGGATTCGACCCTACTCACCGCTATATTTTGCATTGGAAGTTTTAGAAGTGAGAAGAAAATGAAGCTATTTTGTTTCTTCATTTTATTATCCATGATGAATTTATGTGATGCCTCAAGCAAGAAGACTCAGGTCAGGAAAACGTTGAGCAGTTCAAAGAAGATCCCTGTCAAGTCCATCAAGGTTATTCCTTCTTCGCTCACTTTAATATTCATGGTGCCTGTGTTCATGTTCTTGTGTACATCTACGTACTTGTTTTTCTATGTCTTGTTCTAATTTCTTACATAACAAATTGAAATATTTAAGTGCGCTGTCCACATTTTTAGGACTCACTGATAAGTTGTATTTTTGCGATTAATTCTATGATTATTTTCCTCTTTTATTATACCAAATATTGCGTTAATTGATGGATTCTACTTATATTTGGTTAATGGTGCTAAATTGTAGGAAAAAGAGCAAAACGTGACAAAAAGGGGCAATCTTCCAATTAATTTGATGGTGGCACGTTCGGGATCGATTTCCAAGTTCGATTCAAACTCTGGGCAGCTTTAGAGGAAGATTTGGAAGACTTGAATTCTAATTACTAGTCTTATTGTTGAATTAGGAAACTTGAAATACTTTCTTTTGTGGTTTATTTTGCTATTTAGGAAACTAGTTCTATTAGGTAGTATTTTTCCATTAGGAAACTAAAGAAGAGAAAGAGCCGGATCCCGCGTGATAAAGACTTCAGCTAGCAACAAATTCGGATCTTTTTTTGACGGCAGAAATAAAAGAGGACAATTGCTTTGTTCTTATGACTTTTTCTTTGGCTAGTTGGCCGATTTGGCCAGGAACAATTTTGTAAGGTTCGAATAGCTCTTTCGCATGGTTGTTCTCCATTAATGGAGGACTAACCTCTTAATTCTAGTGAAGGGGACAACTGAAGACTTGGTTCAATAATTACTGTGAGATCTAATTTATTTTAATTGTTTCCTCCATTTATTGGTATTCATATGTTTCCTGCTTTTAACTGTTATAGCTCTTGTGTATGATTGATTAGTGCGCAATAATTAATTATTCATACAGGCTATTTTGCTAAATAGAGGTAATTGAATCCGTAATTGTTCGTTATCTCTATCCCAGTAGCAACTGGCGTAATTGGGTTTATGTCAGGGAAACATACGATCTAATTTAAACAAACCCTCGTAGCGTGTTTGTTAATTAGGATTGGGCCTTTCTAATTATTAATGCAAACCAGAAATTAAATCCTACGGTCGTACCTAGGGTTGTTTTTGGGTTAGGGAAATAGTTAACGGTCGTACCTTAGCTATCGATAAATTACGGAAGGGTTGGTTGTTTAGCGCGTGCGAGACAACTATAACCAATCTATTAGTAAATGTTGGAATTACCTCTGAATCAATGATCAGTGCCTGAACCATTTCTGAAGTATACCCTTGGATAGAGTTTCTCTTAGTTATTTCTCTTAATCAATCATTTCCTGCAGTTAATTTATTTAGTTAGCATTTAATCCAAAACCCCCCATACTTTGGACTCTAGAAGAAACGAATTATCTCCAGTTCCTGTGGATTCGACCCTACTCACCGCTATATACAAAATCTGTATTTTTCTTGAGTAGGTATTTATTATTGCACAGGTTCGGCACCTGTCAATTTTTGGCGCCGTTGCCGGGGACTGGTGCCAGATTAATTTGTTTCTTTTTGAGTTCATCTTGTTTTTATTTTTATTTATTTATTTTTCTCTTATTTTTTTTATTATATAGTTTATGGCTTCTAACACTCCGTATTTTGGTGATATACTGGATTTTGTTTTCGGGGAAGGCAATGAGACTGATTGTTTTTCTAAGTTTGCATATTTAGAGGCAATAAACTCTATTAAAAAAAGAATGGCTGCTGCAACCTGTAAAATTTGTTATGCCAGAGATCATTCAACCGGTATGTGCCCCGAATATCAAGATAATCTGAATGTCTCAATCAATAATTATGGAGATTTTTCACCCTGGTCTCAAACGTGGTATAACTCTAATCCAAACGGGTATGATCAAGGATGGTGGGATAACTCCAGTTATGATTATACAACAGGGCCAATGAATTTTCAGCAGCCAATGAATTTTCAGCAGTATGAGTCTCAAGAACCATCATCCATGTCAGGTATGTCTCTTGAAGAAATAGTTGAATTAATAGCTACTAACATATATCAAATTCAACAGGAGGTACATCAAGTTCAACAGGAGACACAAAGGATGAGTAAAGAGATGAAAGAAGCAAGGCGTGAATGGGCATTTAAAACGAGCAAATTGATTTCTCCAGTTTATGAAGAATTGCCCTCACCGACTATTATCGACCATGAGGAAGATGAGAGTGCAATTATTCTGACAAATGACATGGTACTGCAAGAGTCTCAAGAAGAAGAATCTAAAGATGCAGTTGAAGAGCAGAAATTGAGACCCCAACATCAAATGGTTCAAGTGAATGAATCCAGTGAACAATCTACAAATGCGGTGACATCTCCTCCATTCCTTGATCAATATTTTCCTGACTCTTATTCTTTAATTCCTGTTAGTGAGATTGATTTTATTATACCAGACGATTTTGAATTTCATGCCAGGAATAAGTTAAGAGTCATGATGGCAAAATATTTCGAACCAATAAGTGCTCGTGATGGAGGAGTGGGTGAAGATTTAAGATCATCACTTGTTTGTTTGGCGCCATCTACTATCCCATGGAAGACTGTAGCTCGTGTGCTCAAGAATTACTTTATTTACGAGGGCTATCAGGATTACATAGAAGATGAAGCACTGAAGCGAGCTACACGATTTTATCCTCCATGAATAAATATGGCAATGTCTAGCCAAAGACATTAAAGAAAGGCGCTGCTTGGGAGGCAACCCAAGACTCTTTATTTTAGTTTTCTTATGCTTTTTGGAATTTTTGTTAAGTGTTAGTTGCATTTAGTGATTTGTTGCTTTTGTGGCAGGAAGCTAACAGTTAGACGTGCCCTCGCCAGGTGGTCACGCCTGAGGGGAAGAAATTTTCGTGCAGGTTCTGCGGACTCTATAGCAGTTAGACGCGCCCACGCCAGGTGGTCACGCTTGAGGGAAAGGAATTTTCATTCAGGATCTGCGGACTCTATAGCAGTTAGACGTGCCCACGCCTAGGCCAGAGGCTCCTTATTCTAAAAAAAAAAAAAAAAAAAAAAGAGAAAATTTTTTTTTTACAAAAGCAATTTCAATTTTTGGAGAATTTCGGTAAGACTAGTTAAAAAAAAAACATTTTATTTTCTTTTTCTTCTTTTCTTCTTTCTTTTCTTTTCTTTCTTTCTTTCTTCTTTTTTTCTTTCTTCCTTCTTCCCCGCTGCTTTCCCTTTCCCCCTGTCCTTTTCTACTTCAGCCGCAGCCTCCATGCTCCATGCCATCAGATCGCACGCCATCAGCTCGCGGCCAAGCCGCGTCTCTCCTCCACTCTCACCTTCCAGGAGCGCCACCCCCTCAGCTTAGCTCGCCGCACCCCACCCACGGCCTGCTCCATCATCGTGCGCCTCCTCCAGCTTCGTCCGCCGCACGCCGCGGCTCCCTTCCCCATCACGCGCAGCTCCTCCTGAGCTCGCGCGCCTCCACCGCCACCAGGAGCTCGCTGCGCCTCTCTTCACTGACCAGCTGCGCCTCACCACCAGCTCTTCAGCCCTTCACCTGCGCGAGAAGCCGCCGCCTCAGCTCGCCACTCCGCCGCTGCCATCGCGACAGCCCACGAGCCCCGCCTATTTCTCCCTCTCTCTGCCGCACGTCACCTCAACCCCAGCTCATCCGCCTCACGTGCACCTCCTCCGTCGCGCCCCAGCTTCAACCCGCGCCGCCCTCCAGCCAGCTCCACCTCTGCACCTCCAAGCTCCACCGCCAGTCCACACAGCGCAAGCCACCTGTCAAATTTCTTTGACAGGTGGAGGTATTGAATTCTTCCCCAAATTAGTTTCACTCTCTGAAAGTTGTGGTTGAATTTCTTGATGGATAGACGAAGGTGATAATTTGGGCATTTTCTAGGGTAAATTTTGAACAGAGTTGGGTTTAATTGCTGACATAGTGGGGATATTTTCTGCTATTATTTGAATTTTTGGCCGGTTGATTAATTTTTCCCTGTGACTCACCAGTGGTACTGGTTGATTAATTTTAAAGTTTAAGTTCTTGCGGTTGTGTTACTGCCATTGAATTTAATTCTTTCCTGTCTGTGCACCAGTGGTACTGGTTGCAGTGTTGCTTTCCAGTTCTTAATCCTCTGTGCTGGACTGCCTATTCGATTCTTGAGTTTTGGTGCCTGAACTGTCTCTCGATTCTTACCATTAGTTGCTGGAATTGCTGGTTTCTTGGGTCATTTGCTAATTTTGGTGGGTTTAACTGGGTATTTAACTGTCCAATTGGAGACAGTTGTTGAGATTTTGGGTGGGTTTGTGTCCAATTGCTGAAATTTGTTGCGTTGTTTAGTCACTCGCACTGCTCCTAGTTGGTTCGAGTAAAACTGGTTGGACGTCCCTAGCCCGTGGAGTTTAACTGTTACATTGTTTGGGGTGATTTTCTGGTATTGATCGAATTGTTGGGCATTATTTGGGGGTTTTGGCTGCTTGAGACCTCTATTGCACCCTTAGTTGAGTAATTTTCTGGATTGGTTTGTTGAATTAGTATTGCCATTGGTTGACTCTAAGTACCTTGTTTGGGGAGTATTCAGTTTTGTGATTTCAATTGCTAAGCTCATTGGAGCACTTGCCGAGATTTTGAGTTGCATGATTTTTGCATTGACTAATATTCGGACCACCATTGCTTATTGTTTGTAATAGCTGCTTTGTTGAGATTTTCGCCTAGTCCTTAGGTGCCTGAAGTTTCCATTTTCTTGATTGGGGTGGCCGTTTATGTTGCTTCATTATCTGAGGGATGCACCAGTGGTACTGGTTGGGGTATTATAACTACATTTGCTGCCACTTGGTTCTAGTTGGTGGGCTACTTGATCGAAAACTGCCAAACATTTTGATTTAGTTGTAGTCCAAAATTTGAACTACTATTGCTGGTTTTGACGGTTTCGTGGCTCATTTGCTAATTTCGGTTGGTTGAGTGGTGTTTGGAGCCATTTGGACAGATTTTGGGTGGGCAAGTTTTGTCGCTCTCTGTTGATCTTTGGGAGGCATTTCTGACCGTATTCTACGTATTCAAATTGGTTGAATTCACTGCTTTGTCGAGGTTATTTTTGGTATCACTTGAGTTCTACTTTGCTGATTTCTGTCTTGCGTCCCTTGAAGTGCCTTTGGTTGGGTATTTTCTTCATTTGTTTGTTGAATTGGAAGGCTACTGTGCCACTTCCATTGCTTATTGCTGTTGGTGGCGTCTAATTGACTTGCTGGGAGTATTTTACCTTTTCATTTCAATTGCTAAATCTTTAGAGCATTTGTTGCGATTTTGGACTACATTGTTCCTGCATTTGACCCAATTGGAGCCACCAGTGAGTATTTGCTGGTTTGATGTTCTCTGTTGCACTCTAGTTCGCCTGGATCAAGACGCACGTCGAAGCTCTCCTTCCCTCTACAATCTTTCACTGCCGCGCACCACCGTAGCACCATTTTCACTCCACCGTTCCCACCTATTCCATAGCCGCCCGAGACCTTCCACCACGTATTCAGGGAAGTCCCGTTGCCCTTCGCCTTGCTATTACTGTTTATTTGTCACATTGAGGGCAATGTGTGATTTAGGTGTGGGGGAAGTAGTATATTGGCATTTTATTGAAAAGTGAAAGTGTAGGCATTTTTGTTGGAATTTTTGTTTGACTTTGTCGAATTTTGTCCAATTTTTGCCTATCTTTGTGCTTATTTGTGATTATTCCTGATAAACGATGGTTAGATGTCTCAAATTTTCCTATTGCTAAAATTTTACACTTTAAGGTGTTGAGTATGACATGGTTGATTTTAAGGGTATCTCTTTGGTGAATTTTTGAGGTTTTGTGACTTTTGCACTTTTTGGTTAACTTTTCTAAGTATTGTAAATATTTGTCTAGCATTTTTTGTGCAAATTGGTTCAGCTATTAATCTTAGTTCTCCATGTTTGAGAAATGAAGCGGGTTTGTGTGGTATTTAATTTTATTTTTGGTGCTTATTTATGAATAGTATTAGGCTATACTCCGCTAGTATCGTTGCCTAGTAACCGAGAGTCTTCACCACAAATGTCGACTTTCGCGTCAAAACGCGATGATAGCTATGAGTATGTGGTTTTTAAGCGATGATGGCTGAGTAACCGGGCTCCTTCATATGGCCAATGTCGGAGTTCGTGTCAAAACGCTTGAATGGCTAAAAACTAAGCGTTCCCCCTAAAAAAATATCATCATTCATGTGTGGGGATATTCTAAAAAAAAAAAAAAAAATGTGCTAATAGTGAAAAATATGGAAGTGTGTGAATGAGTTGTTAGCCCGCTGATTCATGAATTTTAATGTTGAGATTTTGCTTAATAGTCGAACCATTTGCTTATGGATGCTGGTTAAGTATTTTATATTCTTAGATTAGTTAGTCATAAATTGAAAGAGTCCTTGATCTTGAAAGCTAATTGGAGGGATATTCCTTGCAAATTGCCACTAATACTTGACATGTATTTTAATTGTATTTTGGCAATAGACGATTTGAGCAATACCCATTGTTTGAATTCGATTGCGTGATTTGTTGTTCTCATGCTTGAGGACAAGCATGGTTTAGGTGCGGGGGAAATTGATAAGTTGTATTTTTGCGATTAATTCTATGATTATTTTCCTCTTTTATTATACCAAATATTGCGTTAATTGATGGATTCTACTTATATTTGGTTAATGGTGCTAAATTGTAGGAAAAAGAGCAAAACGTGACAAAAAGGGGCAATCTTCCAATTAATTTGATGGTGGCACGTTCGGGATCGATTTCCAAGTTCGATTCAAACTCTGGGCAGCTTTTGAGGAAGATTTGGAAGACTTGAATTCTAATTACTAGTCTTATTGTTGAATTAGGAAACTTGAAATACTTTCTTTTGTGGTTTATTTTGCTATTTAGGAAACTAGTTCTATTAGGTAGTATTTTTCCATTAGGAAACTAAAGAAGAGAAAGAGCCGGATCCCGCGTGATAAAGACTTCAGCTAGCAACAAATTCGGATCTTCTTTTGACGGCAGAAATAAAAGAGGACAATTGCTTTGTTCTTATTACTTTTGAATTCCGGGGCTAGTTGGCCGATTTTGGCTGGGAACAATCTTGTAAACTTCAAATAGCTCTTTTGCACAGCTGGTTCTCCATTAATGGAGAACTAGCTTCTCAATTCTAGTCAAGGGGACAACTGAAGATATGGTTCAACAATTACTGTGAGATCTAATTTATTTTAATTGTTTCCTCCATTTATTGGTATTCATATGTTTCCTGCTTTTAACTGTTATAGCTCTTGTGTATGATTGATTAGTGCGCAATAATTAATTATTCACATAGGCTATTTTGCTAAATAGGGATAATTGAATCCGTAATTGTTCGTTATCTTTATCTCAGTAGCAGCTGGCGTAATTGGGTTTATGTCAGGGGAGCATACGATCTAACTTAAATAAACCCTCGTAGCGTGTTTATTGGTTAGGATTGGGCCTTTCTAATTATTAATGCAATCTGGAAATTAAATCCTACGGTCGTACCTAGGGTTGTTTTTGGGTTAGAGAAATAGCTAACGGTCGTACCTTAGCTATCGATAAATTACGGAAGGGTTGGTTGTTTAGCGCGTGCGAGACAACTATAACCAATCTATTAGTAAATGTTGGAATTACCTCTGAATCAATGATCAGTGCCTGAACCATTTCTGAAGTATACCCTTGGATAGAGTTTCTCTTAGTTATTTCTCTTAATCAATCATTTCCTGCAGTTAATTTATTTAGTTAGCATTTAATCCAAAACCCCCCATACTTTGGACTCTAGAAGAAACGAATTATCTCCAGTCCCTGTGGATTCGACCCTACTCACCGCTATATACAAAATCTGTATTTGTATATAGCGGTGAGTAGGGTCGAATCCACAGGGACTGGAGATAATTCGTTTCTTCTAGAGTCCAAAGTATGGGGGGTTTTGGATTAAATGCTAACTAAATAAATTAACTGCAGGAAATGATTGATTAAGAGAAATAACTAAGAGAAACTCTATCCAAGGGTATACTTCAGAAATGGTTCAGGCACTGATCATTGATTCAGAGGTAATTCCAACATTTACTAATAGATTGGTTATAGTTGTCTCGCACGCGCTAAACAACCAACCCTTCCGTAATTTATCGATAGCTAAGGTACGACCGTTAGCTATTTCTCTAACCCAAAAACAACCCTAGGTACGACCGTAGGATTTAATTTCCAGATTGCATTAATAATTAGAAAGGCCCAATCCTAACCAATAAACACGCTACGAGGGTTTATTTAAGTTAGATCGTATGCTCCCCTGACATAAACCCAATTACGCCAGCTGCTACTGAGATAAAGATAACGAACAATTACGGATTCAATTATCCCTATTTAGCAAAATAGCCTATGTGAATAATTAATTATTGCGCACTAATCAATCATACACAAGAGCTATAACAGTTAAAAGCAGGAAACATATGAATACCAATAAATGGAGGAAACAATTAAAATAAATTAGATCTCACAGTAATTGTTGAACCATATCTTCAGTTGTCCCCTTGACTAGAATTGAGAAGCTAGTTCTCCATTAATGGAGAACCAGCTGTGCAAAAGAGCTATTTGAAGTTTACAAGATTGTTCCCAGCCAAAATCGGCCAACTAGCCCCGGAATTCAAAAGTAATAAGAACAAAGCAATTGTCCTCTTTTATTTCTGCCGTCAAAAGAAGATCCGAATTTGTTGCTAGCTGAAGTCTTTATCACGCGGGATCCGGCTCTTTCTCTTCTTTAGTTTCCTAATGGAAAAATACTACCTAATAGAACTAGTTTCCTAAATAGCAAAATAAACCACAAAAGAAAGTATTTCAAGTTTCCTAATTCAACAATAAGACTAGTAATTAGAATTCAAGTCTTCCAAATCTTCCTCAAAAGCTGCCCAGAGTTTGAATCGAACTTGGAAATCGATCCCGAACGTGCCACCATCAAATTAATTGGAAGATTGCCCCTTTTTGTCACGTTTTGCTCTTTTTCCTACAATTTAGCACCATTAACCAAATATAAGTAGAATCCATCAATTAACGCAATATTTGGTATAATAAAAGAGGAAAATAATCATAGAATTAATCGCAAAAATACAACTTATCAATTTCCCCCGCACCTAAACCATGCTTGTCCTCAAGCATGAGAACAACAAATCACGCAATCGAATTCAAACAATGGGTATTGCTCAAATCGTCTATTGCCAAAATACAATTAAAATACATGTCAAGTATTAGTGGCAATTTGCAAGGAATATCCCTCCAATTAGCTTTCAAGATCAAGGACTCTTTCAATTTATGACTAACTAATCTAAGAATATAAAATACTTAACCAGCATCCATAAGCAAATGGTTCGACTATTAAGCAAAATCTCAACATTAAAATTCATGAATCAGCGGGCTAACAACTCATTCACACACTTCCATATTTTTCACTATTAGCACATTTTTTTTTTTTTTTTTAGAATATCCCCACACATGAATGATGATATTTTTTTAGGGGGAACGCTTAGTTTTTAGCCATTCAAGCGTTTTGACACGAACTCCGACATTGGCCATATGAAGGAGCCCGGTTACTCAGCCATCATCGCTTAAAAACCACATACTCATAGCTATCATCGCGTTTTGACGCGAAAGTCGACATTTGTGGTGAAGACTCTCGGTTACTAGGCAACGATACTAGCGGAGTATAGCCTAATACTATTCATAAATAAGCACCAAAAATAAAATTAAATACCACACAAACCCGCTTCATTTCTCAAACATGGAGAACTAAGATTAATAGCTGAACCAATTTGCACAAAAAATGCTAGACAAATATTTACAATACTTAGAAAAGTTAACCAAAAAGTGCAAAAGTCACAAAACCTCAAAAATTCACCAAAGAGATACCCTTAAAATCAACCATGTCATACTCAACACCTTAAAGTGTAAAATTTTAGCAATAGGAAAATTTGAGACATCTAACCATCGTTTATCAGGAATAATCACAAATAAGCACAAAGATAGGCAAAAATTGGACAAAATTCGACAAAGTCAAACAAAAATTCCAACAAAAATGCCTACACTTTCACTTTTCAATAAAATGCCAATATACTACTCACGTACATGACTAACTGATGCATGATTGTTTTAAATGGCAGAGCCCTGATGGTGATATTATTGATTGTATCAACATTTATCATCAACCAGCGTTTGATCATCCTTTGCTAAAAAATCATACCATTTTGGTGAGCCTTTCTATCCCACCCAAAAGCAAGACAAGGGAAAAATCTCTACAAGTAAAAATTTTATGTATTTTTTGCACGTTGCAGATGAGGCCTAGTTTGCAGCCTCGGAAAGGACCAATTGGTGGAGGTGAACTATTCCAATCCAATGCTCATGGCCAAGAGGATAAAAAACCAATTGCTCAGTTATGGCAGTTGGGTGGGAGATGCCCTGAAGGAACTATTCCTGTTAGAAGAAACCAGAAAGCAAAATATGCAAAGAAGAAGCACAGAAACTTTCCCCAGCTCGCTGACTTTTCCAATCACGAGGTACCATAAACAATTGGAAATTTGTTGTGTAACATAAACAATACGACTCTTCTAGAATTTTTTTTTAATGTGTTGATATGCACCGTTGTCGGAAGGATGACCTATTCCGTGTCACGTAGTCGTACACCATGCCATCAAAGGGTAGAACCACCGTCGTGCGTTTCACGACTCACTAGTTAGCCATGAGAACGATCATCGTACATTTCTTAACGTTGTCAGCGGAGTATCGTTGGTAGGCCGTTTTTTAGCGAAGGCAAGAGAGCTACTACGTGCGACGGCTGTGACAGAGTCACTCGAAACATCTACTCATACTATATTTTTGCTAGAATTTTGTAGCAACACACGCCTGCATGTTTACACAGGTTTAATACTTGGTGTCTGCTAATTTTCCTTTGGAGTATTATATATCAAAATTCCTTTAACAGGAAGGAAATTTTTGAGTTTGTTTAAATCTCTCACATTTTTAGCTTATTAATTTTATGGATTTCTCATTTCCTTTTTTCTTCAACTCTTTAGCATGCATATGCATATGTCCAAAGTAACAAGTATTTGGGAGCAAAGGCAACAATAAACCTTTGGCAACCCCAAGTTCAGGGCAGTGGTGAATTTAGCTTGGCTCAAATATGGGTTCTTGCAGGTGCTAATTCAGATCTGAACAGCGTTGAAGCTGGTTGGATGGTACTTCTTCCCTATAATAAATACATCTGGCCATGCATGTGTCTTGAACTTTATTGTCTACTTATTTCGTTTGTTAATATATACAATAGGTATTTCCAAGTCACTTTGGAGATAGCAACACAAGACTTTTCACTTACTGGACTGTAAGTCACAAAATATTATCAACCCTAATGCTAATATAATATGTTTGCCTGAATCTAAATTTTTATCATTATGTATGTATCAAAATTTGGTAATACTAACAGAGTGATGGTTATCAAAAAACTGGCTGCTACAACTTGGACTGCCCTGGCTTTGTTCATACCAGTAATTCAATTGCATTAGATGTTGCCCTTTCACCAGTTTCTACCTATCATGGTGCTCAACATGAAATCATCCTACAAATCTTTAAGGTAATGACAGCCAAAATTGATTAAGATCCCAGCATATTATGTACAACATAACCCTAATTTTTTTCTGGGATTTGAAAAACTCATAATATAGTGGTATAATTTTGTTTAGGACCCAAAGCAAAATGTGTGGTGGCTACAACACGGGAATGACGATGTAATTGGTTATTGGCCTGCTTCCTTATTTACAGACCTAGCAGACAGTGCTTCACTAATTGAATGGGGTGGAGAGATAATAAATAATGCTCAAGATGGGCAACACACCACAACTCAAATGGGCAGTGGCCATTTTGCCGAAGAAGGGTATAAAGGGGCAAGTTACTTCAAGAATCTTCAAGTAGTTGATCAATCCAACACCTTCGTCCCTCCTGGTGATATCACTACCGTAGCTGAGAAGCCGAATTGCTACAACATAGTATCTGGAAAGAGTGATGATGCCGGAGATTACTTTTACTTTGGTGGACCAGGAAGAAATCCTAATTGTCCATGACCAAAAGATGCAGAAATCTTGATATGCGAGAGGCAGAATCTTGTTATGCATTTGATCATCTAAATACAGAAATTGATTACATTTCTTTAGGCATTAAATCAAATTGTAGAAGGCAAACAATGCCAAAGCAATACTGTATGCCTGAATAAATAACCTTCTTATTCTCAAGCTCCTCCTTCTCTTTCCATGTCATTTACGCCTAAGACGTAAAATGAAACCAAATAGCGTCCATGATGAAATGATGGAGACTGGGGAAATGAGAGTTACCAATGGAGAACTAGATTGTTTCCTTTATTAATTTTTGGTACTCAATTGCTCGGTATCCCTGATTATCCAATATGGTTCAAGGAATTTTATTCAAACTGAACCATCACATCCTGTCATCAAGTCTTAGTGAGGAGGTGTTGTCCTTCAAAAACTAATAACCCCATGCAGATGTTCTTTCTTCTGGACTCAAAAATCGAATGTGATAAAATAAATTTCTAAGTTGTTCAGTTTTTGTTGGATTAACCAGTTTTTTTTTTTTCTCCACTTCCCGTCATATGATAATTCGACTTTTCTACTTGCAAATAAACTTTTTATATTTATCAAGAGATTATTGGAGCAAATACGGTCCAGTAACATGTACATGAAGGATCCATTGCTATCAAATTGAAAATTTCTTCCTTAAAGAGAAAAATGATTCGTTATAACCAAAATCTTTTTTTTTCCACATCTTTACAGGGGAATGAATAAACGAATTGTTTAAGTTCCATGTATAGTAACTCAAATTGGTTAAGTAACTTTAAGCTGCGCAGATGAAGATGAATAAATGAATGAACAAGGATGATATCTGGCAAAAAGTTCCATTGAAGTATTATTCATTGTCTCTAAAGGTGCAAAGAACATAGTTCAATGGCAACACGGTATACATATGCAATTGAAATGCATACCTAATTAGAGATTAAAAATCTTCTTTTACATTACATCAAGTCAAAGATACGTAATTGAAATAGGAGGCAAAACTCGAGACATGAAAGTAGAATATAAAATGTCTCCCCCTAGTGATGAAAATAATAAATACCAAATTATACATTCTTTGATGAAATTACTACAAATGAACAGCAGTCCAACGGATTAAGTTATCAATTCAAAATATATCCCATTGTCGTTTGCAAAAATAGGAAAAAACATTTGACAATAAATTTTTTTCGTTGTTCACTTTTGTAATAGTAAATTTACATCCCTTATAAAATTAGGTCGATAAAAGTGGGTTCCAACATAGATTTTTGACCATTTTTTTATTTTAAATGCATGATAGGGTATTATTTGTTAGCAATTTTATTACTAATTTTTCCTTTTATTCCTGCCAAATATTATTTTAATTGTTAATATTTATTTATATTTGGTATTTGAATTTAATTTCAGGAAATGAAGCAGAAAACTATAAAAAGAAGGGACTTGTTCCAAAAGTGGGAGACTTAAAAAAAATCTCCATCGACCTGGCCCGCAAGGAGAGAACAAAACTAATTTCCTACCTTTGTGCTGATGAGGAGAATTCATACGAGAAGTCCTACTATCAATAGAACACAATAAGCAATTCGGCAGGCCCCACCTCTTTGTATCTTTTTTCTCTTAGTCGGCTGGCTTTTCTTCTAGAGTTGGACTCTCAATTTCTGCGGGGACCACGGGACTAGATAGCATTAATCATCTTTGGCTTTAAAAAAGAAACGGACGTACAGAGAACTCTTATCAAGAGTTTTTAGCTTAGCTTTTAGCAGAGTTTTAGTTTGATTCTTTCTTGGTTACTTTGATGGCCTGGACCTCAATTAAATTACGTAGAGATTTTCTCATGAAGCGTGGCTAAGTTCATCTAGTCGAAGGTCAATTTGAGCACTCCGTTCCTAACATCTGTGAGATCTAATTATTTTACTTATTTCTTTTATTTTTTGGTATTTGTGTGTTTCCTGATTTAATTGCTTATGCTTGTTATGTTATTTGAATGTCAAGGGCCCGATATTCGAATTAACTTAATGATCTAATGCCAAATTAATTGATTGAATCCGTAATTATTCAATTGATTAATACCAGTGGCGACTAGCGTGATTGGTTTCATGTTAGGGAAACGTATGATCTAACTTAAACAAACCCTCGTAGCGTGTTTGTTGGTTAGGGTTGGGTTTTTCTAATTATTAATGCAATCGAGTAATTAAATCCTATGGTCATACCTAGGGTTATTTCTTGGTTAGGGAAATAGTTAACGGTCGTACCTTAAATATCGAGAAATTAAGGAAAGGCTGGTTGTTCATCGTGTGTATGACAACTATAACCAATCTATTAATGAATAATTGAATTACCTTTGCATCGATGATCAGTTGCATGGACCGTGTCTGAAAAGTTGTACCTTTGACTAGAGTCATATTGGTTATTGATTAATTTCTATTTATTTCTATTAGTTGTTTTATTAGTTAGTTAATTAGTTATTTTATATTCTCCAAAAATCCCCCATACTTCGGACTTTAAAAGAAATAAGTTATCTCCAATCCTTGCGGATTCGATCCTACTCACCGCTATATACAGAATATGTATTTTTCTTGAGTAGGTAATTATTATTGGACAGGCTCGACGACCTGTCAATTTTTGGCGCCGTTGCCGGGGACTGGTGCCTGATTAATTTTTTGAGTTCATCTTGATTTTTTTTTCTTTCTCTTATTTTTTTCTATAGTTTATGGTTGCTAACATTCCGTTTTTTGATGATAGACTGGACTTTATTCCTGAATGGGGTTATGAGACTCGTGTTTTTCCTAATGATCAATGGGCCGTTGCAAATTGTGGAACTTATTTTGTCTCAGGTTATTCAACTGACACGTGCCCCGCATTTCAAGATAATCTAAGTGCTCCAATTGATACTTTTGGAGATTTTCCATCTCGATTTCAAACGTGGTATGATCTTTACCCAAACAGGTATGATCAAGGATGGTGGGATAATTTCAATTTTAATTATGCGATCGGGCCAATGGATTTTCAACAGCAAGAGTCTCAACAACCATCATTCGTGTCAGGTATGTCTCTTGAAGAAATGATTGAATTACTAGCTGCTAATACATATCGATTTCAACAGGAGACACAAGCGATGGCGGATCAAGTGCAACTATTGACATCCGGGATGACGGATCAAGTGCATCTATTGGTATCCAGGATAACGCAATTAGCTTCTTACGTGAGTGAAAAATTGCCCTCACGGACCAACATCGACCTTGAAGAAGATGAGAGTGCAATTATCCTAACAAGTGATATGGAGCTACAAGAATCTCAAGAAAATGGATCTAAAAATGCAATTGAAAAGGAAGTTGAAGTGCAAGAAGTGAGACCCCAGTATCAACTCGTTCAAGTGAATGAATCTGGTGAACAATCTCCAAATGCGGTGACATCTCCTCCATTCCTTAATCAATATTCTCCTGACTCTTATTCTTCAATTCCTGTTAATGAAATTGACTTTATTATACCAGAAAATTTTGAATTTCATTACAAGGATAAATTAAGAGTGGCGATGGCAAGATATCTTGGACCAATAAATGCACATGAGGGGGGAGTGAATGGAGAATGCAAATTATCGTTGACCTGTTTGGCGCCATTTACTAGTCCATGGAAGCCCGTAACTCGTGTGCCCAAGGATTACTTTATTTACAAGGGCTATCCGGATTATATAGAGGATGAAGCATTAAGACGAGCCACAAGATTTTATCCTCCCTGAACAAACATGACAATGTCTAACCAAAAACATTAAACAAAGGCGCTCTTTTGGGAGGCAACCCAAATATTGGTTTTATTGTTTTTAGTTGTTCATTTCTTTCGTTTTGTCGTTTCCCCGTTGGGTAGTATCAGTATTAATATTTTCCTCCACAGTGACCAGGAAGTGCAATCTTGGCGTGCCCACGCGGTGTTTGTGTCTCCTGGGATCAGTGGACGTTTACCAATCTTGGCGTGCCCACGCGGTGTTTGTGTCTCCTGAGGTCAGTGGACGTTTTATAATCTTGGCGTGCCCACACGGTGTTTGACGATCCAAAACATGAATTCAAAAAAAAAATTATTTTCCTTTTAAACCTTCAGTTTTGTGTTTTCTTCAAAAATACAAATTTTGAAAATTAAATTAAAAAAAAAGTAAATTAATTCAAAAAAAATATATAGAAAATTATTTCTTCTTCTTGACCTTCAGTTTAGTTTTTTCTCAGCAATTCATTTTTTTTCTTGAAATTTAAATTCGAAAAAGAAAAACAAAAAAAAAAGAAAAAAAATAGACCAAAAGCTATTATTTTTTTCTCCTTTCTTTTTCTCTTTTCTTTCTTTCTTTCCCTTTTCTCCCTCTTCTTCCCCGCTTCCCCTTTTCTCCTTTTCCTTTCTTCTTCGGCCTACGCCTTCCTCCATCGCCGCCGCCCTTCCTATCTCTCTCTCTCCTCATCACCAGCTCTCCTTCGCACGCTGCCGCCTTGGACCCCTCCGTCGCGAGCTATCAGGCGCTATCCACCGCTGCTGCTTAGCTCACCTCGCACCACCGCACGCCGCGAGCCACGGCAGCCTTTCCCTCACGCGCGACTTCAGCTTCAACTCCCCGAGCATCGCCAGCTCGCGCCACCACTCCAAGCTCCAAGCTCCAAGCTCCCTCTCACCCACCGCACTTGCCCACCCTGGTGCCAGGTTTTTCATTTATTTGGTGGAACCCGTTATTTCGATTACTTGCTATTGATGAGGTTTGACTGATATTGGGGTGTTGTTCAGTGTTGTTTGGATTTCTTAGTGGGTTGGGTTAGCCTATTTGAATTGGTATTTGAGGGGACCTCTGACCGTATTCTCCTCATTCAAATTGCTTGAATCCATTGCTTTGTTGAGGTTGTCTATGGTAGCACTTGAGCTCTATTTTGTTGCTTTCTGTCTTGAGACCATTGCTGTGCCTTTGGTCGGGTTACTTCTATTATTGCTCTTAGTTGCTTTTAATTGACTTGTTAGGGGCGTTTGCCACAATTTAGGGTGCGCGTTTTGCGGCCAACTACACCTTTGGAGGCATTTACTGAGAATTTGTGTGGAAAGGTTTGGTATTTGTCTGCATTTGCGGACATCATTGCTTATTGAATTGCTTTTGCTGGTTCTTACAATAGTGGGGCTTCCTGTGATTATTGATTATTTTGTTGCATTGTTGGGAGCCGTGTTCTGATAGTGTAGGCTGCTACTTTCTGCGGTTGTTTGTTGATTTGGGAAGCTACTGTGACACTTCCGTTGCCTATTGCTCATTTGTTGCATCTAATTGACTTGCTTGGAGTAATCCGCCCATCAATTTTAATTGCTCAAGTCTTTGGAGCAGTTGTTGCACATTCGGACTGCTTTGTTTCTACATCTGACTGAATTGGGACCACAAGTGCTTATCAATTGCATTTGCTATAAGTGTTGGGGTATTTGTATGTCCTGTGGGTGATTGAATTGTGCATTTTGTTCGTTGGATTGGCTTTAAAATTGTTATTGCTTTGAATTTCCGGCTTCCATTATTTGTTGGCAATTGTAGTCTCTTGTTGCTTAGAATGACATCTAGAGTCCATGGTGAAACCACGAATGACACCAGCTCCAGATGCGAGTTGATCCACAATTTCCACCTGAACCGCCCCTATTTTGATGACTTCAGGGAAGTACCGTTGCCCCTCTCCTTCCTTCTGCTTTTACATTATCACATTGAGGGCAATGTGTGAATTAGGCGTGGGGGGGATCGTTGTGGTGCTAGTATTTTTGTTTTTAGTTTCTAGGGGCTTTTCCTTTATTTTTAGTTAGCTTTTGCCTATCTTTCATTTATTTTCTTTTCTTTTTCTTTCTAGTGATCAGTTTTTATATGAATACCAAGTTTTGATGCTGGATTGTTGTCTCTAATTCTGCTATTGCCAAGTTTTAGTAATAAAAGGGTATCAAGTTGATGTGGTTGAGTTCAGGAATATCTCTTTGGTGAATATCAATAATTGCTTAACTTTTCCAATTTTTGGTTAACTTTTCTAGGTATAGAGAATGATTATTGGCATTTTTCATGTGAATTGGTCCAGTTATTAATTTTAGTTCTCCATGTTTGGAAATTTGAGGCTGGCTGCTGTTATTTTTGTGTTATTTTTATTTATTGTGCTATATGGTTGTAAATGACAGGTGCCGAACCTGTGCAATAATAATAATAAAAACCTAAATACCACCAAAAGCAGTCAATAATTAATCCTAGGTACTGGAGCAGGGACTCTAGGTGTGCAATGGGTTACTTGATTCACCCTGTTCCCGAAGAGTTTGCTGAATCCGATATACCTGAATTAATTAATTGACGAAATTTACTAAATAATAGACAGTAGCAAGTAGGGTCGTCTCCTCAGGGACTGGGGATATTTGTCTCTTTTAAAGTCCAGTTGGTAAGAGGGGGATTTCACCGATATGCAACTAAAAACAATTAAACAATCCAACTAAAAAAATAAATAATTAACTAGCACAAATATAACAGGAATTAAATCAAGAATAAATAAATTCTAGCCAAGGGTACAACTACTCAGGCACAGTCCATTTATCCGATCATTGATGCAAGAGAGGTTCACTTAATTTATTAATAGACTAGTTATAGCCATCGAGGAGCTCTAATGACCAATTTTTCCTTAATTTATAGATGACCAAGGTACGACCATTAATCACCCCTAACCAGAAGAGTATTCCTAGGTACGACCGTAGGAATTAATTTTCCAATTGCATTAATAGCCAGAAAAACCCAGCCCTAATCAATAACACGCTACGAGGGTTATTTAAATTAGATTGCACGTTCCCCTAATATGTAAACACACCAGTTGCCACTAATATTAATCAATCAAACAATTACGGATTTAATTGACTAAATTGGCACGAGATTAATAAATCAAATTGAACATCGGGCCCTTGAGATCCAAGTAATAAAATAATTCCATGAAAATACAAGCAGGCAACGTGCAAATATTAATAAATTAAGGAGCGCGTGAAAACTAATTAGATCTCACAGATTTTCGGGACTGCGCCGTCGAGTTGACCCTTGACTAGATGGAAGACTTAGCCACGCCGCATAATTAAATCACCACACGAATTAATAAATTGCAAAGGCATTGCGGTTTCTATTAGGAAACGAGGAATAAAAAGTGTCTTTCCCGTTGGGGAATATTGTCGAACACCTGGCGTGTGTCAGAGGCCAGTCAGGAGAAAGAAAAACTAAAACTGAACTAAAAGCTAAAACTAAAAAAGGTAAACTAAAGCTGTTCAAAAAAAGATCTCCTTTTGCTTCTGTACGTCTTCCCTTAAAAAGCCAAAAGAAAGAAGCCTAAAAGCTATTTCCTGTGGTCCCCACACATGTGGACAAAGCCTCCAAATTACTTCTTGGTCCAAGTCTCTCTACGTTGCTTTCTTTGAAAGACCCAAATGTCTAAATGCCTTTCACTAGTTTGTGGTCCCCACCAATTCAAGAGTCCAAGGTCCTTAGAAGTCTCCATTTTCCCATAAAAGTCCCTCCTTTTTGGTAATTTTCTGCTTTGTTCCTGAAATTAAGTCCCAATACCAAATATAAGTAAATATTAATAACTAAAACAATATTTGGCAAGAATAAAAGGGAAAATTAACAATAAAATTACTAACAATTAACACCCTATCAATTCCCCCCACACCTAAATCATGCTTGCCCTCAAGCATAAGAACAGCAATTGAACACCAAAATTTGACAATGGCTATTGCTCTAACTATCATATTGCCAAGATACCCAGAAAAACATATATCAAGCATCACAGTTGAGATCCAAGAAAAACCACTCCGGTTAGCTTCTCAACCACCAACTCCTCCAATTTAAAGCAAACTAATCTAAGAAAAAGGAATGGTTGCTCACATTTATTAGCAAATGGTCCAACTATTAACTAAAATCTCGACATTAAGATCACAAACCGGCAAGCTGACTTATTCACATACTAACACAATCTTTACTTTACTTTTTTTTTTCGCTATTTTATTTTTTTATTTTTTTATTAATTTTTTTTTTTTACTAACAACAAAAGACTTAGTTTCTAGCCATTAGAGCCTTTTGACGCGAACTCCAACATTTGGTAGATGGAGGAGCCCGGTTACTCAACTCCAATCGCTACGGGACCACGCACTCATAGCAATTACTACCTTTTGACGCGAGAATCGACACTTTAGGTGAAGATCCCCGGTTACTCAGTAGTGATAACCAGCGGAGTACAGTCACCTCTTATTTGCAACCATATAGCACGATATCTAAAAGCAACACAAGAATAACAGCAGCCAGCCTTAAAATTTTCAGACATGGAGAACTAAAATTAATAACTGGACCAATTCACATGAAAAATGCCAATAATCATTCCCTATGCCTAGAAAAGTTAACCAAAAATTGGAAAAGTTAAGTAATTATTGATATTCACCAAAGAGATATTCTTGAACTCAACCACATCACTTGATACCTTTTTATTAATAAACTTGGCAATAGCAGAATTAGAGATAACAATCCAGCATCAAACTTGGTATTCATATGAAGACTGACCACTAGAAAGAACAAAAGAAAAGAAAATAAACGAAAAAGGAGATAAATATCAAACTAGAACAAAGGAAAAGCCTTTACAAACTAAAAACAAAAATACTAGCACCCAAACTGATCTCCCCCCCACACCTAAATGACACATTGCCCTCAATGTGATAATGTAAAAGTAGAAGGGAGGAGAGGGGCAACGGTACTTCCCTGAAGTCATCAAAACATGGGCAGTTCAGGTGGAAATTGTGGATCAAGACCTGCATGGTGACGTCAATGTGGGTCATCCGAGTCTCTAGTCTCTCAACTCGCATCTGGAGCTGGTGCCATTCGTGGCTTCACCATGAACTCTAAATATCACTCTAAGCAACAAGAGACTACAATTGCCAACAAATAATGGAAGCCGAAAATTCAAAGCAATAACAATTTTTGAAGCCATCCCAATGAGCAAAATGCACAATTCAATCTCCCACAGATTAAACCAGACCCCAACACTTATAGCAAATGCAATCAATAAGTACTTATGGACCCCATGTAGTCAAATTCAGAATTAAGGCCGTCCAAAGTGCAACAAATGCTCCAAAGATTTAGTAATTGAAATCAATAGATAGAGTACTCCCAGCAAGTCAATTAGACGCCACCAACAGCAATAAGTAATGGACGTGGCACAGTAGCCCTCCAATTCAGCAAACAAACGCAGAAAATACCCAACCAAAGGCACTTCAAAGGACGCAAGATAGAAACTAGCAAAATAGAACTCTAAGTGATACCAACAGGGATACCAACAGAGCAATGAATTCAATTGATTGAAGCGAGTGAAACGCAACAAATGTCACCAGTTGGACAGTCAAATACCCAAGTCAAACGCTCAAAATTAGCAATTTGGCCAAGAAACTAGCAATTCCAACAACTAATGGTAAGAATCGAGAGACAGTTCAGGCACCAAAACTCAAGAATCGAATAGGCAGTCCAGCACAAAGGATTAAGAAATGGAAAGCAACACTGCAACCAGTACCACTGGTGCACAGACAGGAAAGAATTAAATTCAACGGCAGCAACCCAATCACAAGAACTTAAACTTTCAAATAAGCAAGAATCTTCAAATAGGAGCCACAACGATAGGCCAAAAATCTCAACCAGTACCACTGGTGAGTCACAGGGAAAAACTAAAGCAAATGGCCAACTCAATAATGTAATCGATGCCAGAAAATATCCCCAAACGAAGCAGCAAATAAACGTAATTTTGTCCCAAAATTGACCCTAGAAAATGCCCAAATTATCACCCTCTTGGATCCAACAAGAAATCCAACCTGTGAAAAGTAGCAAATGACCCCAGAAATTGGCAATTTCAACAGCCACAGGTGAAAATGCGAACAACAACAGAAGTACAAGGTCATTAGCTCGCAATCAGACAGGCAACCACATAAAATCAATGAATGTAAACAAAACACTCCAACCAGTACCACTGGTATACACATAGGGAAGGTCAGACGGCCAACAATTCAACAAATATCAGAAAATATCCCCACATATGGTAGCAATTAGACCCAAATCTGTCCAAAATGAACCCCAGAAATTGCCGAATCATCACATTCTTTAATCCATCAGGAAGCCCATACACAGAGTTCAGTGAGTTAAACTAATTGGGGGAGAAATGGCAATACCTCCACCTGTCAGAAATTGACAGGTGGTGACGGCGGGGCTGGACAGTTGATGGTCGTGAAGAGTAGGAGGTGCTGCGCGGGTGAGGTGTTAGCGCGGTGGCTGCGCGCGAGGAAGTTCCTGGCCGCGAGGGAGCTGCGGAGCTTTGCGCGCGCGGCAGGTGGGTAGCGGATGCTCTGGTTGTGGGCGAAGCTGGAGGAGAGCCGGTGCTGGAGCAGACTGTGGGTGAGGTGCGGCGGAGCAGGCTCGGCCACGCGCGCGGGTGTGCGCACGACGGTGGCTGGTGGAGGTGCGTGAGCTCAGGAGGAGCTGCGCAAGCTGGTGCCTCGCGCTTCGTGGGTTGGCGGCGGTGATGGCAGTCTGGTTGCGTGAGAGGCGTGGGCAGGCGGCTGGCGGCGGTCTGCAGCAGTAGAGCACGAGCTCGAAAGGGAGAGTGAGGGGAACGGCGGGTAGCTCTGCGGCTGCTGGTGGCGTTGCGAAGGGAGAACAGGGGAGGTGGCGTGCGCGGCTGGTAGAGCGCGAGCTCGCGCGCTGGTGGGGAATTGATGGTGGGGGCCGCGAGCTTTGGAGGAAGAGCTAGCGGCGGCGACGGAGGAATGAAGGACAAGAAGAAAAAGGGAAAAGCAGGGCAGCGGGGAAGAAGGAAAGAAAGAAAGAAAGAAAAGAAGGAAAAAGAAGAAAAGAGAAAAGGGAAATGTTTTTTTTTTTTTTTTAAATTACTCCAACGCAAATCGTCCAGATTAGAAATTGTTTAAAATTTTTTTTTTTTTTTTTTTTTTAAATTCAAATTTCGAAAATTGTAATAGCTAAAATACTTTTTTTTTTTGAGTCGTCAAACATGGCGTGGGCACGCCAAGATTAGAGAGCATCCACTGCCTTCGAGAGTTACCTTACGCACTTTAACGCGTGCCCTCCTCGCGTGGGCACGCCAAGATTCTATTTTCTGCCGGCGTCGCAAGATGTTGAGAATTTACCAACACGGCGCGGGCACGCCATGTTTTACGAACATCCTCTGCCCATGGGACTTGGACTTAGACGCTTAACGCGTGCCCTCCTCGCGTGGGCACGCCGAGATTACCTATCCTGATCAAAGTTAGAAAACATCAAGAGTGACTAGTACCCACATGAGAAACGATCTCATTAAATAATTAAGCACTAAAACAACAAAATTAACAATTGGGTTGCCTCCCAAAAGCGTCTTTCTTTAATGTCTTTGGCTAGACATTGAACACCACTCTTCAATCTGGGTGTAACTCAATTTTCCTGGATATCGGTGGCCCTCCTCCAGGATCCAAATAGCCTTTGAGTGCAGCATTCTTTCTTAATTTTCTACTCCTTTTCACCTCATACAGTGCTTTCATCCCCTTATACTTGTTCTCAGTAAGTTTGAATTTATCCCTACAAGCAAACTCAGAAAATTCTTGCACAGAGGGATTAATAGCATGAATAGCAAACACAGGGTGAGAGTTAACAGGATGTTCCATTGTATCGAAAATATTAAAGTGGACTAGTTCTCCATCAAATTCCATGGACAATGTACCCTTATTAACGTCAATTTTTGTCTGTGTTGTGCTTAAAAAGGGTCTACCTAGTAGCAAAGGTGAGGGGTCAGGGGAATGATCATCATCCATGTCAAGTACATAAAAGTCAGCCGGGAATATCAATTCATTAACTTTAACCAGCACATCCTCGACCAACCCATCAGGGTATGCATTTGTTCGGTCAGCTAATTGAATTATTATTTCGGTTTCTTTTAATGGACCGAGATTCAGAGAAGCATACATAGATTTTGGCATTACGTTGATCGATGCTCCTAAGTCCAGCAAGGTATTTCTAATCAGAGTATTACCTATCTTGCATGGGACAGTAAACCTACCTGGATCCCCACACTTTGGTGGTAGCTTTCTTTGGAGAACTGCTGACACATTCTCCCCAACAATAACTCTTTCATCTCCCCTCAGCCTCCTTCGATTGACACATAGGTCCCTCAGGAACTTGGCATATTTTGGTACTTGTTTGATGGCGTCTAAGAGGGGAATATTTATCTCTACCTTGCGAAACACCTCCAAAATCTCCTTCTCCTTATCCTGCTTCTTCGATTTTTCCAACCTGCAAGGAAATGGAGGGGGATTAGTTTTAACTGTAATTACTGGGTCTGGAAGTACCTTTAGATCTGCACCATTGCTGTCCTCCCTCTCAAGTTCATTTTCGATCTTTTCCTCATCCTTATCCTTAGGGATCATAGGTTCAGACCCCTGAATTTCCTTCCCGCTCCTTAAAGTCATTGCGCTTACGTTCTTCAGGTTCAGTTCAGGTTGGGATGGCAATCTTCCATTTACTTGGGACTCCAAACGGTTGATTGTTGTGGCCATTTGACTTATCTGATTCCTTATATCCTGCATTTCGGAGTCCGTCCTTTGCTGATTTTGCATAATGGTTGCCTCCGTCCTTTGCTGATTTTGCGCCATGGTTGTCATCATTTGTTTCATCATCTCCTCCAAAGATGGACCAGAGCTTGGGGGCGGAGGTGGTCGGGGTTGGTATTGCTGCTGGTACCCTGGTGGCTTATTTGGCACAAATTAGACTGCCTGTTCGGTGCAAAGTTGGGCTGCCTATTTCCTCCATAACTGAGGTTGGGATGATCTCTCCACCCGGGGTTGTAGGTACTTGAGTAAGGGTCGTACTGCTTTCTTGGCGCGGGCGCGTGGCCAGCCATGTTCACCTGTTCTGCAGTTTCTTCCTGAAGCATTGGGCACATGTCTGCAGAGTGACCCATACCAGTGCAAATCCCGCACACCCTGGCCTGAGATGCATTCCCTACAGCCAGTTGCCTAACAAACGAGGTCAACTCAGTTAGCTGCTGCTGCATAGAGGATGTCTCTATCTCATTCACCTTACGTATTGGGACGTTCTCTCTCGAACTGAATTGTTGTGAATTCTCTGCCATCCCCTCTGTTAACTCCCGTGCTTCCTGAGGGGTTTTGTTCACCAGTGCCCCTCCACTTGCAGCATCAATTATGCTCATGTCTCTGAAAAGGAGCCCCTCATAAAAATACTGTATGAGCAACTGCTCACTTATTTGGTGTTGGGGGCACATTCTGCACAACTTCTTGAACCGTTCCCAATACTCATAGAGTGACTCCCCTGGGTGCTGCTTGATCCCGCAAATTTCTTTCCTTAGACTCGCAGCCCTGGATGCAGGAAAATATTTATCTAAAAATTTTTTCTTCAATTGGTCCCACGTGGTGATGCTACCTGGTGGTAGGTAGTATAACCAGTCCTTTGCAGAGTCCTTCAAGGAAAAGGGAAATGCCCTCATTTTTATCTGCTCTTCTGTAATGCCCGGGGGCTTCATACTATTGCACACGACATCAAATTCCTGCAGATGCTTATACGGCTCCTCACCTGGTAAACCATGAAAAGAGAGTAAAAGAGAAATCATACCAGATTTTAACTCGAATGAAGTGTTTTTACTCAAACTCGGGAAAGTAATGCATAAAGGCTGCTGATTTAAATTAGGAGCAGCCAACTCCCTTAGTGTTCGTGCATTAGTCATGGGGATTTCTTCTTGCTCCGAGTCACTCGAAGTGTCACCAAATGAATCTGTTGGTTCAACTCCTGACTCAGGTCTCTGAGATGTAGCACTGGAGTGCTCCTCTCTGAGCTGTCTGGTTTCCTTTCTCGTTCTACGAGCGGTCTTCTCTACTTCAGGGTCAAAAATCAAATCACCTGTACGAGAAAACCGAGGCATACACTAGAAAAATACCAGAAAATTAGAACAAAAATGAATTTAAAAAGAAACAAATAATAACGCCAGTCCCCGGCAACGGCGCCAAAAATTGACAGGTGCCGAACCTATGCAATAATAAAAATAGAACCTAACCACCACTAAAAGCAGTTAATAATTAATCCTAGGTACTGGAGCAGGGACTCTAGGTGTGCAATGGGTTACTTGATTCAACCTGTTCCCGAAGAGTTTGCTTAATCCGATATACCAGAATTAATTAGTTGGCAAAAATTACTAAATAGTAGACAGTGGCAAGTAGGGTCGTCTCCTTAGGGACTGGGGATATTTGTCTCTTTTAAATTCCAATTGGTAATGGGGGATTTCACCAGAATGAAGCTAAAAGCAATTAAACAATTCAACTAAAACTAAATAATTAACTAGCACGAATATAGCAGGAATTAAATCAAGAATAAATAAATCCTAGCCAAGGATGCAACTACTCAGGCACAGTCCATTTATCCGATCATTGATGGAAGAGAGGTTCACTTAATTTATTAATAGACTAGTTATAGCCATCGAGGAGCTCTAATGACCAATTTTTCCTTAATTTATAGATGACCAAGGTACGACCATTAATCACCCCTAACCAGAAAAGTATTCCTAGGTACGACCGTAGGAATTAATTTTCCAATTGCATTAATAGCCAGAAAAACCTAGCCCTAATCAATAACACGCTACGAGGGTTATTTAAATTAGATTGCACGTTCCCCTAATGTGTAAACACACCAGTTGCCACTAATATTAATCAATCAAACAATTACGGATTTAATTGACTAAATTGGCACGAGATTAATAAATCACATTGAACATCGGGCCCTTGACATCCAATTAATAAAATAATCCCATGAAAATTCAAGCAGACAACGTGCAAATATTAATAAATAAAGGAACACGTGAAAACTAATTAGATCTCACAGATTTTCGGGACTGCGCCGTCGAGTTGACCCTTGACTAGATGGAAGACTTAGCCACGCCGCATAATTAAATCACCACACGAATTAATAAATTGCAAAGGCATTGCGGTTTCTATTAGGAAACGAGGAATAAAAAGTGTCTTTCCCGTTGGGGAATATTGTCGAACACCTGGCGTGTGTCAGAGGCCAGTCAGGAGAAAGAAAAACTAAAACTGAACTAAAAGCTAAAACTAAAAAAGGTAAACTAAAGCTGTTCAAAAAAAGATCTCCTTTTGCTTCTGTACGTCTTCCCTTAAAAAGCCAAAAGAAAGAAGCCTAAAAGCTATTTCCTGTGGTCCCCACACATGTGGACAAAGCCTCCAAATTACTTCTTGGTCCAAGTCTCTCTACGTTGCTTTCTTTGAAAGGCCAAAATGACTAGATGCCTTTCACTAGCTTGTGGTCCCTACCAATTCAAGAGTCCAAGGTCCTTAGAAGTCTCCATTTTCCCATAAAAGTCCCTCCTTTTTGGTAATTTTCTGCTTTGTTCCTGAAATTAAGTCCCAATACCAAATATAAGTAAATATTAATAATTAAAACAATATTTGGCAAGAATAAAAGGGGAAATTAACAACAAAATTACTAACAATTAACACCCTATCAGTAAATAAGAGTTGACTGTACTCCGCTAGTTATTATTACTGAGTAACCGGGGATCTTCACCTAAAGTGTCGATTCTCGCGTCAAAAGGTAATAATTGCTATGAGTGCGTGGTCGCATAGCGATCGAAACTGAGTAACCGGGCTCCTCCATCTGGCAAATGTTGGTGTTCGCGTCAAAAGGCTCTAATGGCTAGAGATTAAGTCTTTTGCTATTCTGAAAAAAAAAAAGAAAGAAAAAAAGAGAAAAATAGAAAAACGTGATAAAAAAGGTGAAGGTTGTGTAAGTGTGTGTCTAAAGTTAGCCGTCTGATCTATGGGTTTTATGTTGAGAATTTGGTTAATAGTTGGACCATTTGCTGATAAATATTGATCGACCATTTTTTTTTTCTTAGAATAGTTAGCCATAAATTAAAAGAGTCTGCGGTTTGGAAACTAACCGAGGAGATGTCTCTTGGATTTTGACAATTGATGCTTGATATGTGTTTTCATGGTATCTTGGCAATACGGTAGTTAGAGCAATAGTCATTGTCGAATTTTTGGTGTTCAATTGCTGTTCCCATACTTGAGAGCGATTCAGGTGTGGGGGGAATTGATAGGGTATTATTTGTTAGCAATTTTATTACTAATTTTTCCTTTTATTCCTGCCAAATATTGTTTTAATTGTTAATATTTACTTATATTTGGTATTTGGATTTAATTTCAGGGAATGGAGCAGAAAACTACAAAAAGGAGGGACTTGTTCCATAAGTTGGAGACTTCAAAAAAATCTCCATCGACCTGGCCACAAGGAGAGAACAAAACTAATTTTCTACCTTTGTGTTGATGAGGAGAACTCATACGAGAAGTCCTACTATCAATAGAACACAATAAGCAATTCGGCAGGCCCCACCTCTTTGTATCTTTTTTCTCTTAGTCGGCTGGCTTTTCTTCTAGAGTTGGACTCCCAATTTCTGCGGGGACCACGGGACTAGATAGCATTAGTCATCTTTGGCTTTAAAAAAGAAACGGACGTACAGAAAACTCTTATCAAGAGTTTTTAGCTTAGCTTTTAGCAGAGTTTTAGTTTGATTCTTTCTTGGTTCCTTTGATGGCCTGGACCTCAATTAAATTACGTGGAGATTTTCTCATGAGGCGTGGCTAAGTTCATCTAGTCGAAGGTCAATTTGAGAACTCGGTTCCGAACATCTGTGAGATCTAATTATTTTACTTATTTCTTTTATTTGTTGGTATTTGTGCGTTTCCTGATTTAATTGCTTATGCTTGTTATGTTATTTGAATGTCAAGGGCCCGATATTCGAATTAACTTAATGATCTAATGCCAAATTAATTGATTGAATCCGTAATTGTTCAATTGATTAATACCAATGGCGACTAGCGTGATTGGTTTCATGTTAGGGAAACGTATGATCTAACTTAAACAAACCCTCGTAGCGTGTTTATTGGTTAGGGTTGGGATTTTCTAATTATTAATGCAATCGAGTAATTAAATCCTATGGTCGTACCTAGGGTTATTTCTTGGTTAGGGAAATAGTTAACGGTCGTACCTTAACTATCGAGAAATTAAGGAAATGCTGGTTGTTCATCGCGTGTATGACAACTATAACCAATCTATTAATGAATAATTGAATTACCTTTGCATCGATGATCAGTTGCATGGACCGTGTCTGAAAAGTTGTACCTTTGGCTAGAGTCATATTGGTTATTGATTAATTTCTATTTATTTCTATTAGTTGTTTTATTAGTTAGTTAATTAGTTATTTTATATTCTCCAAAAATCCCCCATACTTCGAACTTTAAAAGAAATAAGTTATCCCCAGTCCCTGTGGATTCGACCCTACTCACCGCTATATACAGAATCTGTATTTTTTTCTCGAGTAGGTAATTATTATTGCACAGGCTCGACACCCTGTCAATTTTTCACATGACCTATGATCATTTTTCAGGAGCAAAAAAATTAGATTTCATTTGTAATTAAACAAATGACGATCCATTTTTACTTTTACCTCTAAAAAAGTAGAATCTAACCTAAACCATATCTATTTTTATCCAAAAAAGGTGGGATCCAATCTAATTGATAGGGATAACTTGTAGTGCATTTATAGGTTTAAATTTCTTGTTAACCATGTTATTTGAGCTTTATCTTAAACAGAAACTACTTAATTTTGCTCTTATATTATTCTAATAGGTGAAAAACTCAATTAGAGAGAAAATGGACTGAAAACGTGGCGTGAAGAAGCAATGGAAGAGGAAAAAGTCAAGAGGAATGGGTTTGGCAAAATTGATATGTTTCAATATTTTGGCAGTAATTTGAGTTACACAAGTCGGATTGAGATTATTCTTGATTCAATTCGAATCTAAGAGAATACTCTACAACTTTTGTGAAAACATCAAAGTCCAGTTCTTAAGTTTTCATAGTCAAAAGTCCAAATTACTGAAATATAGTTGTGCTGCGATGCTCTTAGGATCAGGTCTCAGTATTTTAGGCATATCTCAATGTCCAGACTTCCAAATTACTTGATTCTTACGGTGTTCAAAGGGCTATAACTTTTGTGTTTTGGGCAAGAATTGATTCAGCCTATTTGATGGAGTTTTGGGGCTTCAAAAAGGATCCACGTGCGGAGCCGTAATGATCCGCGGACGGATCCATGTTCCGCGCCGAACATCTCCAGATTCTTTGGCTTAGCCCAATGACCGGCACTGGACATTAAGCCGGTCTTCATCGGAAAAATGGGTGGAAACGTGATTTTTAAACTCCAATAAAGCCTATTCCTACCCTGTTTAGGATATATTTTCAAGAAACTATAAATATGGGTTCTTTAGGTCATTTTAAGGTGGAAAATATTAGTCTAGCCTAGTTTTAACATCTTTTCATAGTTTACTCTTGATAGATCAAGATCAAATGAAGGCGATTCAAGAAGCATGCAAGGAGAAGATCGGAGCAAGCAACTAAAAAGTTTTCTCACTCCTTTTTTTTTTTATCTTTGTAGCAACTCTTTGAATTCATGGTTTTTATTTCTAAATCATGTTGAACTAAATTATTTCTAGAGTTAAGATTTTTATGAAGGAATTAGATCAATTCTTCTAGTTTAATTTCTTGCATTTTGCTGTGATTTATCTATCTTGATTTAATTATATGTTTGTTATTGGCTACCATAGACATGCTCTTATGGTCTGTATTGAATTGAGAAAGGAAATACAACCGTGCACTAGGTAGATAAACATAGTTAAGCTATTCACGAGAATATGTTAGAATTTGTATGACGCACTTATATCACCGAAGTTCTTAAAGGGTTTAATTGAATACTTGCGATCTCGAGAGAGACATAAGATTTAATTAGACACACTTTAAATGTATCGAAAGATAATCTAAAATATAATTGTGTGATACATTCATGGTTTATTGAGAAATTAACTAGATAATTGATTCAAATTCTGAATTAAAACCTAAAACACTAGACTCGCGTCTATTGTTTTCTCACCACTATTCTATTTGAATTGATTATTCCTTTATTGTTCAGTTAGAAAAAAATCACTCTTTGAATTTAAATTTTGTTATTTTGGAATAATTAAAGTAGAAAATTAACTCGTTTCTATGGGTTTAACCTTAGAATACTCCAAGCAAATTATTACTACGATCAATCCTGTGCGCTTGCAGGAAATCGTCAATCACTAATCTATATTCATTTTTGGTCACTACAAAAGTGGAATTTGATCTTTTCATATATAAAAAAATAACTGCATGTGTATCACGTGGTGATTTTAAACTAAAAAGTGATCGTAAAATTAGGTAGGAACCAAATTTTATTAATTTGAATTTGTAAGAAGTGTAAAGTTAACATTTTAAAAGTGAGAAATGACAAAATTAATTTGATGAGAAGTGAGGGATGAAAATATTCATTTGATGAAAAGTAAGTGACGTTTTAAATGATTTTTCCTTGATTATGATTATAGAATAGTTATCCACCAATGACTATTAAAAAAATCCAAGCTCACTATTTTCTTTCGTTCCTTGGAAATTTTGATCATATGTTCTACTACATCAGTTAATTAATTCTGTATTAGTTTATTCTTAGTCGGTCAAAGCATTTTTTCTGAATTTTGTTTTATTTTTATGCAGATAACAGTACCTTTTTTTTTTCATTGTTTAAGCTCCTTTTCAACTAGCTCAAGTTGATTCCTTGAACTTCTAAAGGACCCGATGAAAATGAACAGAACATTGAATAGGGGTGATATATGGTAAAATGATTCATTCATATCGTTCATTGTGCAAGTTCTAAAGTTGCAGCGATGTAGATAACGGATTGGGGAAGATGACAAGCCTTGTGATTTGCACTTTGACTGATTAGATTTTTGGTCATTATTATTTTGCTCCTTGTGTTTTGGCTCACTTTTAAACTTTAGCTCACATGTTATCTAATTGTGATTATCCTGAAAAAAACATATTTTATTTTTTATTTTACCATCTTTATATAGCACTACTACGTGCAGTAATATTTAAATATGGACTTTAATATTTTAAATGTCATAGTCCTTTATCATGAACTTTTACCATGTTTTTCATAACTATTATTACCACTATATAGTTTATCTACGATTTTATTATATTTATTTGTATTTTAATAATATTTTTTTTGTAATTTTTATATTTTTTATACATTAAAAATTTAAATTTTGTGAGGCTTGTGCCCCACATCTTGAGGCTTTCACCCCATTTGTGTGAAAACAAAGTGTTTTACTTAACACCTTTACTTTTTAAAACACTGCTGCTGCCCGAATGCGTTAGAAGCTAAATACTAAACTACTCTCACAGTACAAGTCCAATTTGAACCATACCTTTTTTTTTTTTTTGGTTCTTGAGGGATTTGAATCTTGACTTGGTTCTGAGTCTTTGTATTTTTTTCCATTTTCCCGCCTACTCTTCTCTTGCTATTTGTTTTGTAAGAAAAAAAGATATTTTTCTTGTTAGCCTACATTGGTTTGATGGTAACATGAAAATGAAGGGAGAATACATTTTCTTTCATTATTTGTGCATGAAAATACAAGAAAATATGTAACAAATTAAATTCAAGAAAACACATGTCCGTCGTATAGGATTTGCCTAGTGCGTCTTACCCGTTCGTGTGGTTGGCGGTCTATTGAATAGGATGGACTTTATCTAGTGAGCACTCTTGAATAGCAGTTACAAGTTCCCTTGTCAACAAAAAAAAAAAAAAAATGTTCTGCCGACCTGAATGTGGCCTTTCATGATCCATATCAAAGTTCCAAAAGTAGATTTCTTTTTTTTTTTTTGCTTTTTTCTTCCTTAAGGGAGTCCAGTCTAGACTTTTGATGTTCTTTTTTAAGCAGTCCAACATAGATTTATGAATCGAGATTTTAACCCCAAAAAGAGAAAATTTAAAAAAAAAGGAAAATATTCAAGTGTAGTCAGTTACTGGGTCTACTGATACGCATGTTATATTGTAAATTCAGAGTCACATCATTATTGTGATGCATGATGAAGTAAAAGTAGTTATAACAAATTATCTTTTTTTTTTAAAAAAACCTTTTCTGAGGATAATTGGGCTCCTTTCACAGTACAAATCTAATTTGAACTTCTTTTGTTTTTCTTTTTTTTTTTTCTTTTAAGGCAGTCCAGCAAAGACTTATGAATGGGCATTTTAGCCCCAAAATGGGAAAAAAGGGAAAAAGATTGACATGAATTAAATTAATATATGTATGTTTTGAGAGCCATAACATTGGTTGTGATCTGCTTCTTAATTGGTTCGTGGGGGCTTATAAAAAATCCGAGTCCAGATATAGAATTTCAAAAAATTTCTACTAATTTATCAATATGCCCCTATTGATTGAGACAATTGTAGATTCCAGGGGTTGGTTGTACAAAATTTTTTACTTTACTTTGATTATTGGTGGAAATTAATTTAATATAATATGTGATATGAGTAACTTGATAATAATTTTTAATAAAAATAATAATAAACATAATTCATTAATACCTTGCCTCTCAAGGTACATAATTAATTATCGTTATGCTGGCTCGAATGCTTCCTAGTTACAATGTCATATGAAAATCAGAGATTGGAAAACCCAAATACGTACACAGTGGTACACATCAAATGCAGAAAGTGTGGCCTGCTCAAAAGTTCCAATTCGTTATTACAACTTTAATTGAGATTGATCAACCAACCTGCTCCATTTCTAGATCAGCTATAGATTCACAGAAGGGATAATTTCAGAAACCTCCCTGGAGGTTTACAACAATTTCATTCAGCTCCCTCAAAGTTTTAAAATTACACATACCTCCCTTATCATATGAATTGACAATATTGCCCTTAAATATTTTAATGAAATTCCCTTGTTTTGTCTGTTTATACTTAAAATGATTTTTAAAATTATTTCTTTCATTCTTTTTCCTTCTTATTCCTTTTTTTTTTATTTTTTGCCAATAAAACTATAGAACTACCACTATTAGTTCTAGTTTCTATTGTAATTAAATGTCGAACTATTGATTTTTTTTTTATAAGTTAACTTTATATGCAATCCAATGTTTTTGTTGATCACTGTTTTCTATTTTTTGGTATTAAAATTAACATTAAATAAAAAGAAATGGCCCAAAATCACTACTAAATTATGATAATTCTACTACTCAAAAAATTCATAAACTCTAAATGAATTATTTCCACATTTTCTTTTATATCTTATATATCTATCAAAAGTATACTATCATAATGATAAAATTATTATTATAGCTGTTTATCAAATAGTAGGTATGGACATAAAATTTTTGGCACATTTTCCTTATAATTATACTAGATAATCTTATAATTGTATAAGGAAGTAAATTAAAACTCATTATACAAGGGCATTTTTGGGTATTCATTTAAAATTTTGAACAAGTCAATACTATTTTAAGATTTTGTTACTAAAACTATCAAATCAAAGGAGGTAGGTGTAATTTTTCAAATCTCAGAAGAGGTCAATGAAATTTTCAAAAATCTCAGGGGATGTTTTTGAAATTATCCCTTCACGGAAAGGTTCAATTGAATCATCAGAAGAACAACAGCTGCTTCTTTGCACCTATACAGTTGAATCTTGAGGATAAAATACTGGTTTGGGAGGCAATTAAAAACCCACGTCAAGATCACCTTCTGGCATTGCTAAGACTTCTCTCCTTGATGGACGATCAGTTGGTGTCATCTGTATTGCTCCACTATTGTGGCATTTGATTGTAATCATGTACAGATGTACTCTTATGGGGAAAAAAGAGGTAAATGATTCTTTGTAACCAAAGACAAAAGATGGAAAATTTCGAATCAATTGTCTTACAGATGTTTGATAGAAGTGTGGTTATTAAACAATCTTTCATTATCATCTACAGATATCACATATGAATATGTTAACTTAGCATTTTGATACATCAAGATCAGTTCTTAATTAGTCAAGTCGTCACTCGTGTTGAAGTGGTCTGTGTGGCCTTGTATTGAAGTGGCGTGTGTGGAAGGAATCTCAAGTCTATTGGCTTGGGAGGTTTTCACTTTCCAATAATAATAGACTTGTAGAATTCCACAAAGCAATGCATTTATGAGTCAACCAATGACTAGAATACTAAAGTTGATTAATTCCATATTTTGCGGCCAATCTTTATAAATGAAGAATAAGTTACCCGTTGCCAAGGTCAGAGTTCAAATTTCAATTCTAACAAATAAGTGAATATTTTCCTCACTACATATAGGTTGTTATTCCCATCCTTTTGTGAGTTTTTGTTGAATTATTTGTGATGATGTTCAAGTGTAGATCGTTTCTATTAGGGTTAATCACATTTAATCCCCTTAAGGTATACCCCATTTTTCAGTTTACCCCCTAACCTTTAATTTTACTCACTTAACCCCCTATAGGACAAAATTGCCCTTGCATTATTTTGACTTTTTATTTACCTTGTTTTTCTTTCTTTTTCTCTTTCTTCTTTATTTAATTCTTCCTCTTTCCCACAAAAATCTTCACCGTAATGATTGAAATTAAAAAAGAGCAATTGCAGAGATCTATCTTCTCCTTAAATGATTAAAAAAACATTCAAATCACTTTCCTAAAATACAATTTTTTAGCCTTTCAATTCTTTTAATTTTGGATTTTCCTCTTTCCTTTCTAGTTTCTCATTTTATTCCCAAGAAAATATCTTAAGATGAAATTGTGACCTGATTAATAATCATCAATTGAAATTTGGACACATGGCATCATACAAAAAATCAAAATTAGTTTTTGATGCCTTTTAAACCTTCACCCAGAAATATGCAATTACAAACTCAAAACAAAAATTTTCGTTGAAATGGAATTTTGACAGGTGTCGAGCCTGTACAATAATAAATACCTACTCAAGAAAAATACAGATTTTGTATATAGAGGTGAGTAAGGTCGAATTCACAGGGACTGGGGATAACTTATTTCTTTTAGAGTCCAGAGATGGGGGATTTTTGAAAAAATATAAAATAACTAATTAACCAACTAATAAAACAACTAATAGAAATAAATAAGAATTAATCAATAACCAATACGACTCTAGCCAAAGGTGCAACTTTTCAGACATGGTCCATTCAACTGATCATCGATGCAAAGATAATTCAATTACTCATTACTAGATTGGTTATAGTTGTCATACAAGTGATAAACAACCAACCTTTTCTTATTTTTTCGATAGTCAAAGTACGACCATTAACTATTTCCCTAACCAAGAAATAACCCTAAGTACGACCATAGGATTTAATTTCTCGATTGCAATAAGAATTATAAAAGCCCAACCCTAATTAACAAACACGCTACGAGGGTTTGTTTAAATTAGATCATACGTTTCCCTAACATGAAACCAATCACGCTAGTCGTCACTAGTATTAATCAATAGAACAATTACGGATTCTATCAATTAATATGATAATAGATTATTAGATTAATTCGAATATCGGGCCTTGACATTCAGATAACAAAACAATCATAAGCAATTAAACCAGAAAACGTACGAATACCAATGAATAAAAGAAATAAGTAAAATAATTCGATCTTACAGATGTTTGGAATTGGGTCCTCAAATTGACCTTCGACTAGAAAATAAGAATTTAGTTCTTCATTGTTGAGGAAATTCCCAACGTGATACTATCAAAGCCAGCCAAGACATGCGGCTCATCAGCCTCCAAAAATATAAAAAACCTACGTGACTAGTCTCCTAACCGAATAAGAAGAGAAAAGAATAAGGCAACCACCCATTGTTCCTTGTTTTCCGTTTGCTCATTCTAGTAGAACTCCTAGTACAAGTCAACTACTAATCAGCAAAAGGAAAGGAAATCCGTTTGTAGCCCACTGTGGAGCCCGGCTTGCAGATTTTTTAGAAACTTCCCAGGTGTGGAGTATTTTTCTCAAGAAGATCCTTTTTTTTAGCACTTTTCTGCTCCACTTCCTGAAATTAGGTCCAAATACCAAATATAAGTATATGTTAACAATTAAAATAATATTTGGCAAGGATAAAGAGGAAAATTAATAATAAAATTACTAACAATTAATACCCTATCAAATTTTATATTGGGAAGGATGAAAGAGAGAAGAAAAAGAAAAAGAAATAAAAGAATCATCAATTGAAATTTGTGACACGTGGCATCATACAAAAAATCAAAATTAGTTTTTAATGCCTTTTAAACCTTCATCCAGAAATATGTAATTACAAACTCAAAACAAAAATTTTCGTTGAAATGGAATTTTCTATTGGGAATCATGAAAGAAAGAATAAAAAGAAAAAGAAATAAAAGAAAGGAAAACAATTTCATCTTAAGATATTTTCTTGGGAATAAAATGAGAAACCAGAAAGGAAAGAGGAAAACCCAAAATTAAAAGAATTGAAAGGCTCAAAAAATTGTATTTTAGGAAAATGATTTGAATATTTTTTTAATCATTTAAGGAGAAGATAGATCTCTGCAATTCCTCTTTTTTAATTTCAATCATTAAGGTGAAGATTTTTGTGGGAAAGAGGAAGAATTAAATAAAGAAGAAAGAGAAAAAGAATTAAATGAAAGGAAAACAAGGTAAATGAAAAGTCAAAATTATGCAAGGGTAATTTTATCCTATAAGGGGTTAAGTAAACAAAATTAAAGGTTAGGGAGTAAACTGAAAACTGGGGTATACCTTAAGGGAATTAAATGTGATTAACCCTTTCTATTATCCCAGTGGATTTCGAATGTAATCATGTGTACTCTTATTGAAAGAAAAATAATAATAATAATAATGTACAAGATAACGAAAGGCAAAGGAGGGAAAAATTGGAAGTAATTGTCATATACATTTTTTTATCAAAGTGTGTATGTTGAACAAAATTTTAATATCTTCTACAGATATCACAAAATAAATGTTGAATTAGCTGGTTTTGATATGTCAAGATCAACACTTAATTAGTCAAGCCGTTCTTTTTTTAACTATCAATTTTGGAGTCCACGAATTTAAGTCGTTTGTGGAATTTTTCTACTAATAAATCTGTAGAATTCCACAAATCATATTTTTTTTTTAGATGTGGGATCCAATGATAGAAACTGATTTACAAATGCATTAAAAACTAGATGCTGGACTCTACACGTCTAATTTCGACTCCTTTTTTTCCCTGTCCTCTAGAAGTTCCATCTTGACTTGAGTTTTGAGTGCTTGTTCTTGATTAATTTTTGGTTACTTTTTCCGTAGTTATTGTTCTTGAATATATTCTTCTTGTTAGCCGCAATTGGTGGTAATATGAAAACCAAGTGATAGTGCATTCTCTTTCGATATTTGTTCATGAAAAAACAAGAAAATTTGTCGCCTAATAATGGTAACAAGGAAAAGAAAGATTATATGAATGTATGGCCTTTCACAATCCATATTAAAGTCGTACCTTCATCTAGTAGTTTTGGGGTCCAGGATTGAAGAGGTCCGAAGAAATATGAGTCAATTGACTTGGGAGGTTTCGTTTAATAAGCCAGTAGAATTCCACGAACGATACTTTAAAAGCTTATAAATTCACCTAGTAATGAAATCAAATGCATACCACCAACCTGTGAATCAATTTTGCATTGGAAGTTTTAGAAGTGAGAAGAAAATGAAGCTATTTTATTTCTTCATTTTATTATCCTTGATGAATTTATGTGATGCCTCAAGCAAGAAGATTCAGGTCAGGAAAACGTTGAGCAGTTCAAAGAAGATCCCTGTCAAGTCCATCAAGGTTATTCCTTCTTCGCTAGTATAGTTCAGACATGAACCCTTCTTCGCTCACTTTAATATTCATGGTGCTTGTGTTCATGTTCTTGCGTACATCTACGTACTTGTGCTTGTCTAAATTTCTTTTTTTTTTCCAATTTGTTGTTCTTGTACACGTTTTTCTATGTCTTGTTCTGCTTTCTTGCATAACAAATTGAAAAAGTTGAGTACGCTGTCCACATTTTTAGGACTCACGGACATGAATAACTGATGCCTGATTGTTTTAAATGGCAGAGCCCTGATGGTGATATTATTGATTGTATCAACATTTATCATCAACCAGCATTTAATCATCCTTTGCTCAAAAATCATACCATTTTGGTGAGCCTTTCTATCCTACCCAAAAGCAAGACAAGGGAAAAATCTCTACAAGGGCATGTGTATATTCAAATTTGTACACATAATTGTGCAAGTAATTAAAAGTAAAAATTTTACGTATTTTTGCACGTTGCAGATGAGGCCTAGTTTCCAGCCTCGGAAAGGACCAATTGGTGGGGGTGAACTATTCCAATCCAATGCTCATGGCCAAGAGGATAAAAAACCAATTGCTCAGTTATGGCAGTTGGGTGGGAGATGCCCTGAAGGAACTATTCCTATTAGAAGAAACCAGAAAGCAAGATACGCAAAGAAGAAGCACAGAAACTTTCCCCAGCTCGCTGGCTTTTCCAATCACGAGGTACCATAAACAATTGGAAATTGGTTGTGTACCTTAACGGAAGGATGACCTATTCTGTGTCACGTAGTCCCACACCATGCCATCAAAAGTAGAACGACCGTCGTGCGTTTCACGGCTCACCGGTTAGCCATGAGAACGATCGTCATGCATTTCTTAACGTTGTCAACGAAGTATCGCGCACTGGCGGTTAGAACCAACGGAGAATCGTTGGTAGGCCATTTTTTAGCGAAGGCAAAAGAGCAACTACGTGCGACGGCTGTGACAGTCACTCGAAACATCTACTCATACTATATTTTTGCTGGAATTTTGTAGCAACACACGCCTGCATGTTTACATAGGTTTAATACTTGGTGTCTGCTAATTTTCCTTTGGAGTATTATATATCAAAATTCCTTTAACAGGAAGGAAATTTTTTAGTTTGTTTAAATCTCTCTCATTTTTAGCTTATTTTATCGATTTCTCATTTTCTTTTTTCTTCAATTCTTTAGTATGCATATGCATCTGTCCAGAGTAACAAGTATTTGGGAGCAAAGGCAACAATAAACCTTTGGCAACCCCAGGTTCAGGGCAGTGGTGAATTTAGCTTGGCTCAAATATGGGTTGTTGCAGGTGATAATTCAGGTCTAAACACCGTTGAAGCTGGTTGGATGGTACTTCTTCCCTATAATAAATACATCTGGCCATGCATGTGTCTTGAACTTTATTGTCTACTTATTTCGTTTGTATATATATATATAATAGGTATATCCAAGTCACTTTGGAGATAGCAACACAAGACTTTTCACTTACTGGACCGTAAGTCACAAAATATTATCAACCCTAATGCTAATATAATATGTTTGCCTGAGTCTAAATTTTTATCATATGTATGTATCAAAATTTGGTAATGCTAACAGCGTGATCGCTATCAATCCACTGGGTGCTACAACTTGGACTGCCCTGGCTTTGTTCATACCAGTAATTCAATTGCATTAGATGTTGCCCTTTCACCAGTTTCTACCTATCATGGTGCTCAACATGAAATCATCCTACAAATCTTTAAGGTAATGACAGCCAAAATTGATTAAGATCCCAGCATATTATGTACAACATAACCCTAATTTTTTTCTGGGATTTGAAAAACTCATAATATAGTGGTATAATTTTGTTTAGGACCCAAAGCAAAATGTGTGGTGGCTACAACACGGGAATGACGATGTAATTGGTTATTGGCCTGCTTCCTTATTTACAGACCTAGCAGACAGTGCTTCACTAATTGAATGGGGTGGAGAGATAATAAATGATGCTCAAGATGGGCAACACACCACAACTCAAATGGGCAGTGGCCATTTTGCTGAAGAAGGGTATAAAGGGGCAAGTTACTTCAAGAATCTTCAAGTAGTTGATCAATCCAACACCTTAGTCCCTCCTGGTGATATCAAACCTGTAGCTAGAAAGCCGGATTGCTACAACATAGTACCTGGAAAGAGTGATGATGCGGGAGATTACTTTTACTTTGGTGGACCAGGAAGAAATCCTAAGTGTCCATGAACAAAAGATGCAGAAATCTTGATATGCGAGAGGCAGAATCTTGATATGCATTTGATCATCTGAATACAGAAATTGATTACATTTCTTTAGGCATTAAATCAAATTGTAGAAGGCAAACAATGCCAAAGCAATACACATATTCAGAAGCAAGAAAAATCAAACTGTACTACTCTACTATCATCATAATATTTACCTGTATGCCTGAATAAATAACCTTCTTATTCTCAAGCTCCTCCTTCTCTTTCCATGTCATATACGCCTGAGACGTAAAATGAAACCAAATAACGTCCATGATAAAATGATAGAGACTGGGGAAATGAGAGTTACCAATGGAGAACTGGTAATCACTTTGCAACCTAACATGCTGCATTCATGTATGAGATTCAAATGTTATCTATTGCCAAATTAAATGCCAATATCCTGCTTTAAACTCTATTTCCATTTTTGCTGGATATGATGTTTTCAGCTGTCTGAATTTTCTTGAGGAACGAATCCATTATCTGGAGATGTGTTTGTGGCTATGTAGCATACTGGATCTCGTATGTCTTACTAAAAGGTTAAAAAAGCAAAATAGTTTTGTATTAACAATTGTAAAATCCATTCGTCTTACCCCATTATTTTCTTTGTTTATTTGGAAAAATTTTATGATACATTTTAGTATTTCGGTTATTAGCACTATATTTATTTCTTCTTTGGCTGTCCAAATATGTTTCGAATTCTTGCTTTGATGCATAAATTAAAAGAGTTGCATCTTTTGATTTTTTTTTTAATCAAATTAAAATTTTATTGCTGCAACCAACAAAAATACCCAGATCGGGTCCACCCATTTCCAGGAGTACAAATTCAAACCCTGACCAAACCCCCCACCCCCTACCGCCGGCACCTACGAAAGCTTGGGAACCCGTACACATCCAAGGTAATGTCCCCCCTCACCAACCTAGGTAAAGCACTATAACCCTCATAAATGCTAGTATGCCCATCCTCCACTCCCGCGTTAGACAACCTGTCCGCCGGCTTGTTTGCCTCCCGATAGCAATGAGACACGGCATCAAAATACCGTCCATATTGCTGCAGCTCTCGTAGCTCATTCTGCAAGCATCTTTTGATTAATTGTTTAAGTTCCATGCATTGTAACTCAAATTGGTTAAGTAACTTTCAGCTGCACAGATGAAAATGAATAAACAAATGAACAAGGATGATATCTGGCAAAAGTTCCATTGAAGTATTATTCATTGTCTCTGAAGGTGCAAAGAGCATAGTTCAAAGACAACATGGTACATCTATGCAATTGAAATGTATACCTAACTAGAAACTAAATATCTTCTTTTACATTATATCAAGTCAAAGATACGTAATTAAAAAGGAAGTAAAACTCGAGATATGAAAGTAGAATAAAAAAATGTCTCACCATAGTGCGGAAAATAATAATTAGCAAATTATACATACTTTAATGAAATTACTACAATTGAGCAAGAGTCCAACAGATTAAGTTATCAATTTAAAATATATTTCATGTTATATGTAGAAATTAATCTTTCAAAGAATCGTTCAAATGTCTCTCACATTTAATCAAATGAATATTATCATCCTTTACTGTTAAAATAGTAAATTTACATTTCTTACAAAATCAAGTCGATAAATTTTGGTTTCAACTTAGATTTTCGATCATTTTTTACCTTGTAAAATGGTTGCATAACTTAATTACACTGAACCAACATTTTTAACTGTGATTTGAGATAGTTATACAGTGGATGGATTTTTGTTAGGACCAAAACAGGGCGTGTGGTGATACAATATGGAATGACAGTCACAAAGTGAGATTAATAATGTTCATTGGGCTACAAACTTCAGACTAGGAGACTTAACTTTAGGATTTTCTTTTTCTATGGTTTCGGCCTTAGTTATTTTCAGCACCAGATATGCCCCTCATTGATAAATTAAGTAGATTTCCTTTTTATATTAAAAAAAAAAGGTAAAATGGCAGATTGATTATCTCATGTCTTTTGACAGAGAAAATTGTGCTTACACGACCATTTGCATTTGCTAGAATTCCTATTGCACCTGTACTGATGTTTAAGAGTGGAGTTTATTTATTATTGTTTTTATAATTGTTATCACATATGTGTCTGTCTGTATCTGATTATATATGCCTAGAACTATATCCATCAACCTGTACTAATGTTGAACTAGTAATGAGAATCTAGGGATTTATTCACGTTCATTGGATATATTTATCACTTAACTTACTTTAATTAGAATTGACAATCGTTCCAAAAAGAGTAACGATTTCAACTTTTTCTTTTTTTTTTTCCGATAGAAACCATCATTTTATTCATATGATCCGCACTAATGGTGGAAAGAGTAATGGTTTCAACTTTTTAAATATTCGTTTTGTTCACAGTTTAATGTTCTTGCAACAGGTTGTCATCCGATTGTGGACTTTTTTCTTTTTCTTGATTCTATTTCTGTTTTTTGTATGCGTTCCTCGTACTTTGTTCTTCTATTTTCATGTTTAATACATTGAACAAGACAACAATGGTTTCCGTATTTGGGGTGGATAGTTACATATTTTACCAACCAATTGAATCAACTATGCAGCTCCAAAAAAAAAAAAAATCGTGGATAGGCTGTTTAGCAGTGAGAAGAAAATGAAGGAATTCTATTGCTTCATTTTGTTATTCGTGATGAGTTTATGTGATGCTTCAAACAAGACCCCCATCAAGTCCATCAAGGTAGTCCCTCCTTGTATGGATCCATGTGCTTTTTTTTTTTTTTAGTGCATCTTCAAATCTTGTTTTTTTTTTCCTGGCACGATAAATTTAAAAGTTACGATTTTCATATTTGGGGGTTCACATAAATCTAGTTCCTTGAAATGGCAGAGCCCAGATGGTGATATCATTGACTGTATTCATATTTATGATCAACCAGCATTTGACCATCCTTTGCTGAAAAATCATACCATTCTGGTGAGTCTTTTTATCCCCCTGTCACATAGAAAATCAAATATGTACACAAGATTTTGTTATTGGATGAATATAAAACTGTATATTTACATACATGTATATATGTTTGGATGTTGCAGATGAGGCCTAGTTTTCATCCAAGCTCAGAGCTACTCAATGCTCATGGCCAAGAGAATACAAATTCAATTACTCAGTCATGGCAGTTGAGTGGGAAATGCCCGGATAATACTATTCCTATTTTGAGAAACCAAAATGCAAGAAAAACCAAGAAATATGTGATGAAGCAGAACGAAACTGTTTCCCAGTCTTCTTCAGATGATGATATGAAGTCTCTTGACCCGTACACTCATGAGGTACCACAAACAATAGGAATATTCTTCTGTAGATAATGTCATGAATTTTTTTTGCTTTTATAAAATTGTGAAGTTTCGATACATATGGTGCAGTCACTTGAAACAATGACAAAAGTATATTATGTTTATGTTACTATTTTCTTGTTGCACATACGTAGATATCTATCTACATATATTTAGTACTCTTACTTTTTGAGTGTATTAAAATTTGAAAAAGTTTTGGCAACTTTGGAGTGAATTCTCATTAGATGATGGTAATTGAAGCATTTTGAAGAATTAATCACAAAACGCTCCCCTCTTAAATTTTGCGAATATAATTATTGATTGAATTTAAATGAGACAAACTTAAAAGTTTAAGATGCAATGTGTTTAAAATTAAGAATTTATGGTACAAAATATCTAAAATTAAAGTTTAAAATATAAAGTAAAAAAGTGATATAAGTTTGAAAATGCAAAGTGGAATCAGTCAGCCCTTATATTTTCTTTCTCACTTTGCTTCCTTTGTTAATAAACTCATCAATATGACCAAAATGCCCTTGTCACATCAACCGCTAAATTTGACAAAAGTACCTATAGGCACAGTATATTAAAAAACGAACTTATTTCTCCCTTTTTTTTTCTAAGTATACAAAAACCATATATACACACACACATACACATACGTACGTACATACAAACATATATATAAAGTGGGTGCTCTAACTACTAAAAGAAATACAAGCACCCATATGAACATTTTTTAGTTCCAAATTCCTGGAAAGTGAGGCTGACCGTTTCTAGGCTTTTATAAATTTTTTAATAATATTTTCACATTTTAATTTTTTAGATTATGGTTTTCTAGATTTTTTTCCCATTTTCACATGAAATAAGCAACACGTTGCCTTCATCTCGGAAAAGTGTAATCTTGGGACAAAATTTAACTAAATCCAAATCCATCAGTATATTATTCTATTCATAGTATAATGTAATAGAAAATTCTTCGGACATTATTTGTCATGAACGTTATAAAATATTAGAGTTCAATAACATTCTTGGAGTTAAAAATAGAAAAAAAAAGATGACTTTAAGGGGTAAATACAAAACACACCACACCTTAAGTGGATCAACTAAATTATCCTAAGTAAAAATATTATTCAAAGGTTGCCATTATGTAAAGTTAGAATTGACTAATGGTCTTGGGTCTCACAAAGTGAGAAACAAACAATTATGTTAGAGAATAAAGTGAGAATCATATCTTGGGGGGATTTCTTTTCCTTTTTTTTATTGTAATTTGCCCCTCTTTGAATTGATTTATTTCTTCTTTTAATCTGAATTTCTCATTTTTTTTTCCTTTTTTTACTTGTAGTCTCATCTTGTTGTATATTTGTTTTCTTTTGCAATTGTGTAGCATGCAATTGCATATGTTCAAGGTGACAAGTATCGTGGAGCAAAGGCAACAATAAACGTTTGGCAACCCTACGTTCAGAACAGAATTGAATTTAGCTTATCTCAGATTTGGGTTGTTGGAGGTCATGATTTGACTATCAACACCATTGAAGCTGGTTGGACGGTATTGCTTCTCCATAATATCACTAACCTAGTATTCATCTTGTTTGTGAGTTGTAAATATGTAGGTATTTATCTCATACTATATGGTTTGCTTATTTCAATTGTTAAAATAACAGGTAGACCCTAGTGTATTTGGAGATAACAAACCAAGACTTTTCACTTATTGGACTGTAAGTAAAACAACTTCTGCTTAGTATTGGACTGTATTTTTCACTTAGTATGTTTCGGCAATCAATTTTTTTCAATGCACAGAACTTCTGCTTACATAAGTTTGAATCTATAAAAAGGAGGGATGGGTCGGGTGGTTCAGGAGAAGGGAGTATAAGTAAGAAATCTCGAATTCGAACCCTTTCACTTATACTAAAAAAAAAAGTTTGATTCTATATTGGTATCATAGATATGTACTAAAATCTGGTTGCTGTAACAGAGAGATCATTATGGATCCACTGGATGCTACAACATGTTTTGCCCTGGCTTTGTTCAAACCAGCACAAAAATTGCCTTAGCACTACAACAAAAATGGCCTTTCCTCACATTCCTATAAGGACACTTGCTGGTTTGTGTCATTACAGCACTCCTATCATGATACTTATTACCAACTCAATAATATATACTCTAATTTTTTTTATTTTATCAGATATAAAAATAATAATGTTCCTTTAGACTACCTAACATGACACTTGAGAAAATGTGAGATGAACAAAAAAAAAGAAAGACACAAAACGACATCGTATGATTTTGGCGGAAGATTCATTTGCTTAAAATACTCAAAATTTTCATTCTGCCGGCCAAAACACTTGCTCAAAATTTTCATTTTCCGGCTCCACCATTTCCAGCCCCCCTCCCCCTCTCTCTGTCTCTGTTGTCAGATTCCGACATAGTTGGTGGGAAAAATGGGTAGCAGCCAGGCAGCAGTTTCGTTCCGAGGTAGTTGGTTTGGGTATCGGCGCCACCGTCCTCAACTCCTCCCTCTACATTGTCGACAGAGGGCAGCGGGCTGTCCTCTTCGACCGGTTTCACGGTGTCATCGATGACACCATTGGAGAGGGTACTCACTTCCTCATCCCCTAGCTCCAGAAGCCCTTCATCTTTGACATCCGTACCCGTCCCCACACGATTCTGATTACGATTAGCCCCACCTTCATCTTCATCATTAGGATCTTCCAAGCATCAGAGCCTGTGATTGGAGCTCCGATTTCCATAGAGCTTCAACCGTGGCTCCCTCAGGCAGCCAATAGCAGCATCAGCAACAAAATCTCTCTCGAAGGAAACCCACTTCCGGGTCATCATCTTCTTCTTCTTCGAATTCGGCTCAACAAATTTCTTCCCTGACTCGAATAGTTTATCGAGAATCGTCTTCCAAGTCCGATCTCAGTTTGCTCTTTTGGCAAACCACCTGGTTCATTGGCTTACTTTTACTAATGGCAATCTCATTTTTCGGTCTTGCCATTTTCCTTTTTCTTACCCTTGACTCCGATTCACCTCTTCCCCCGTCTCTATCGCTTCCGAAGGCGTCCAGGTAAACCGAAAGCCCACTTACTACTTCAAATTCGTGGTTTTTGCATTCCTGTAGTTGCACAAATATGCGGTGCATCTTTGTGTGTGTGCTTTTCCCCCTATTTGTTGAAACTGTATGCGGAAAGTTGTTTTATAGTTATTTTTTGTTCAAAATTTTGACCAAGTTTGTGCTATTATAGGCATGTGATGGTTATAAATTCTAGCGTTTCAAAGGTTTCTAAGCTAAAAGAGGACAGGGAAAGAGGAAATGGAGTTGTTTGTGTAGAATTAGTAATAGCCTTCGACATGTTTGATGAAATGCCTCGATAATCTTTGTTAAAAATCTAGCTGGGTGTCAGTTAAAAATTGTAATTTGGATTTTTTAAAGAGCTGATTTATGAATTAAATTTGATTTTTTTCCTGTTTTATAGTTTGAGGTTTCTGTTGTGTGGCGAAAATAAAAAATGGTGTATGATGCTTTGAGTTCTAATAGTTGTATAATGGGGCTTTGTGCTAAGTCATTCTTATTTTGTTCGGCATATGTGATTTTGGTAGATTACTTATGGGTCAGTGATCAAGAGAACAAAGTTTAGGCTGCATTCGCATGATGTACCATATGGCTCTGGTAGTGGGCAGCAGTCCGTCACTGGTTTTCCCAATGTTGATGACTCAAACAGCTATTGGGTATGTTTCTTTTTCTAGTATATATTTTTTTCTAGATCATCATAATTTTCTAAGGTTAGGTATGATTAAATTTGGCTTGCAGATTGTTAGACCTATATCAGATACCAATGCCCAACAAAGGGATACAATCAAAGATGGTACCATCATCAGGCTGCAACACATGAGGACTAGAAAATGGTTACATAGCCACTTGCTAAATATAAGTCTTACTATGATGCCTATTGCTGTTATGCCTTATGCAATTAATCTTCTTATCAGTAAATAGCATGTAATGGGTAAAAACCACTATGCCTTATGAACTTATGTTGATAGTTACTAGGCCGCTCACAGTCTGTCTATCAACTTCTAAAACCGTGATACTTCTCTTTCTTGTGACAGATTCATAACTGATTCTACAATAATGTACTTCCTTGGTTCCGGATAAGCATTCTGGTTTGTGTTTTCTTGCTAGTGCTCAACATTTGTGTAGATGACAGTAGATTGTTAGAAGAAAAATTTCTTTCCTGATAGGGTCCTTGAGACTCATTTGCATTAAAAACCATGAAAACATTATTGATTGTTCCATATATACTCCTTTATCTTTCCATTTCCTTGGTCCTGCAGTCTTGTGTTGTCAAAATCATGCTTATATCTTGTTCTTCCTCTGTTTTGCAGTAGCATTTGATAGAAGAACTTTCAGCCTACAAGATACAAGTGCGCTGTTGGGAGTCGATTGACTTTCTTGATGTGTAATTCATGTCGTGTAAATGAACGCTAGTTACGCTTTTAGCTCCTTCTCATTAGCTTACCATTTATCAGGCATGTCTGGACATCTGTACGGACTCCTTGTGGCCATTAACCTTACTAGTCATGTGCTCATCTATTATATATGAATCGTTCCTGTGAATCTTTTGATGTATGAAACATGATGACAAATCTCCTCTTGCTTATGGGAGTTGGCATTTTCAGTTCTCATAATCATGGTGCTGCTCAAGTTTGATGTTTCTAGATTTTTGCATCATAGCATATTTTCTTATATGCATTCTGTTCTTTGGGATAATTTTACAAATCCTTTGGGTTTCTGATTGACGGAATGTATAGCAGGGAGCACTACCTGCACGTTGCTTCTATGTCAAAAAAAAAAAAAAAACTCCTGGCAATTAAAAGTGTCAGCATAGAATTTGATATCCTAATGTTGTACTATAGCTATCCTGACACTTTCAATTATCAAGAAAATGGATTTTTGTTGGCAGAAGAGATGTTATAACATCATAGTTTTCCTGACACGTTTGAATATATGAGCCCATCCCCACATTGGAAGGGACAACACTCGTCTGAGGTGTGAGGAAAGGTAAAGTGTCAAGTTAGATTATCTATACTGACACCTTTAAATGCCATTAAAGGTCATTTTTGTTGTAGTGTAGGGGCGAACATTTCCCCTGTTTCAACCTACCATGGTCCTCAATTCGACATCAGCCTATATATAGTGAAGGTAACAAATGAAAACCAGATTCCGACTTGGGCTTTTGGTTGAAAGTATTCATCATCTCACAATGAGACTTTCTGCTCTTGTCATCTCCATTCTCCCCTTTTTTCTCTTGCATTTTCTTCGCCAGTTACTTGCTAAAACATATCATTCAAAAAATTTGTAGGACAATTGTAGTTTCTTGTATGGAGATGCAGCTGAGGCGCAGTAGGTCTGGACTTTAGTGTAGTTAATAAATTCTTATTATACTATTTGATATTACTTTGCTATGTAAAATTGTAAGTATGCTAATTGTTGTCTTCGTTTGCACAATTAAAATGGGATGAGATCGCCTTCATTATTTTTCTCTCCATTTATCTATACAACTAAATTATTTTTTTAAAAAAATCTATTTGTGTCAATAATTTTATTTCCACAAGTAGATCAACATACTCAAAAATCAATCTCATCTATGAATGTTAATCAACTTGCTATTCAAGCATGTATCATCTTAGGATGAGACTTTCTCTTCTTTTGATCTTCCATTCTCCTTTTTCTTGCTTTTTCCTTACCCCTTACTCTCTAAAACATATTTGTATAACCTATTATTAGCTACAAATTAAACCTAATTAGACTAAACCCACATTTTGTTAGGACGAACAATTTGCTGTGTGGTGGTTGCAACTAGGGAATGACGTAGTTGGTTACTGGCCTACCTCCTTGTTTACAAACTTAGCTAACAGTGCTTCAACGATCCAATGGGGTGGAGAGGTGATAAATCTTAAACCAAATGGGTAGCACACCACAACTCAAATGGGCAGTGGCCATTTTCCTGAAGAAGGGTTTAAAGGGGCAAGTTACTTCAAGAATCTTCAAGTAGTTGATGTATCGAAGACTTTGAGGAGTCCTGGTACCCTTTACACTTTCGCTGTGCAGCCAAATTGCTATAGGATATTACTCAAAAAGAGCAGCGATGCATGGGGAGATTACTTTTACTATGGCGGATCAGGAAGAAATGCTAATTGTCCATGACCAAAAACTCACAGCTTGAGTTTTGGTTTGTTTTTTGGGTAAATTAAAGTTTATTTTCAATTAGCAAAATGTACGTTACAATCAATACAAAAAAAGCTAAGCTATTAACTGCTATCAGTCAAATAAACAAAGCGACATCAACAAACAAGCTCTAGCCAACTATGTTACAACGAAGCAAAACAACTTGAGATTGTTCATAATAAATTTGGACATATAGCGAGGGGCGAAATTTAGTTATGAATTTGAAATTTTTTTAAAAAAAAGAAAAAATATCCTGTTATTAGGCAATGGGTTGATTTTTAATTTTTGTTTTTGATGAGTATTTGAGTTTATTGTAATAAGACTCTCTAAAACCCCTATGGCTTATTAAGTTGAGTAGCAGAGAGGAGGAGAAATAGATTGGATGGTTCGAAGGGTGAGAGTATAAATGAGAAGTCCAGGAATTTGATCGCTCTCATTTACACTAAAAGAATAAAAAATTAAGTAGTACATATTGCAAATTCTAAATTTATCCTTTTATACAATAAAAACAATTTGCCTTTGTATTATTCTTCGTTCAATTATCTCCTACTTTTCTATTTCCAAATTAAGTTTCATGTTTTTTTTCTAATGCTTCCATTACATAATGCATCATCCACTTATCCATATTTTTGTCCTAAGAATGAATCACAAAAATCTCATCGATCCTTAATGTTGGGACAAAAAAAAATAGATCATCCACTGATCCATAAGACTAGTACTACTTGAAAAGAAAAAAAAAACACTAGAACTATTATATCCAATGATGGAGCCAAGAGGGGGCAGAGGGGGGCTATGGCCCCCCCTAAGTTTTGAAATTTTAATTCATAATATGTAAATATGTGTGTAAAATAAAATTGACTCCCTCTAAATATTTACAATTTTAGTTTATATTATGAGAGTTGATATATATATGTGTATATATATATATGAATTAGTCATCTTTGAATTAATTATTTTCTTCAAAAAAAGTTATTTATTTTTTATTGTTCTAATTATTTAACTTTTAAAAATTAAACATATAATTTGATGTTCCATAGTAAATTGACCCAATGTGATATATTAGAATAAAAAGACCAAATTCTTAATTGTTAATAGGCTAAAACAAAAATAATTATTTTATTGGCCTATATACAAATATATAACTTAGCCCAACGGATAAAAGATTTAAAAAAATTATTTTATCTTTACTATTCTAAGAAAAGCTTACAAAGTAAGCTACTTGCCTACTTCTCTGATATGCAGATCAAAAAGGAAAGCGTGGGTCACTTTTCATTTCTTTCTTTCTTTCACGGTGGTCCTTGGGAGTTGGTAGATAAAAGTAAAGTGAAAAGAGCAAAGAAGACAGGAGAACTGGAGAAGAATACAACAAAGATTCAAAGAAGATTCATCAAGGGTGTCGAGTGATTGGTCTAGACCATTTGGTGGCTTTCGTGGCTTGGTCTTTTTTTTTCGAAACGATAAATGCTTGTATTTCTTGTCAAAAGATGTATAAGTGCGAGCAAAGGCTCGATATAGCTTTACAAGCAGTAATTATACCACTAAGGAAACAAAAATTCCTCATCAAAGATGATGCCTAACGCATAGGTGCTAAGCTTGGAGGTTAGTTGATTCTTATCATTTTGAACTAGACAAAAAGAGCACATATGAAACAAAAGTCTTAATTGAACAATATCATCCACAATAGTTGCTAATCTGATATCCCTTACTTGTTTGGTTCGAATATGGTTGAGGAGTTTCTGATTTTGCACTTGGAATTGTACTGCCCTGTGTTGCATATTGGCAGCTTTACACATTGCCAGTTTGAGTGCTATTGCTTCATCCAGTAGTACCGATCCAGAACTGGTCTCTCGTAATGCTCATCCCATCTTTGATCCTTGATCTGCTTCTGTGAAACAGATTCCAATGCCTAGCCAAGGCTGGTTCTTGTCCCTTGTGATCCCAATGCTGAAAATCAGTGAACCAAATTCTGAACGTAACTGTTGATGGTGTAGTTGTAGAGCTTCTGTTTCGTTTGTACTCATCCTAGTTTCCACTTTATCTATTTTCCCAAATTCTAACCATTCCTTCATTGCCTTCTGTATAGTCCTCCATGGCCGGTACTTCTTGCCATTGAATTCCACCTCATTCCTCTCTTTCCAAATTTGCCAGAGAATATGGACAGTTAAAGAGATATGTTGCCAACCTTGTGGTCTGTGTTTAGCTTCCGTAATTGATATCCACCATCTTCTGAAACAGCCATGTTGCTCCATCATTCCTTCCCATTGGATTGGGGCTAATTTCCAAGTCAGATTTGCTTGCACGCAGTTCAGAAATGTGGGTTCAATTGTCTCCTTTCCTCTCTGCATCTGTTGCAAATAGGGTTCCCCACTTTGATTCTACCATGGATAATGTCTCTCACTGGAAGAGCATTGTTGAGACACTTCCATAGAAATATTTTCTGTTTATGCTTGACCTTCAATCTCCACAATTCCTTCCATACCTTACTGGTGTGATTGTCCCAACTTGTAGAGCTCTCATTCTGAATTCTTTCCTGTTTATTAGCCTTGTGAAGCGTCAGAACTTTATACCCTGAATGGACAGAGTAATTTCCATCTATCCCGTGTATCCAAAAATGAGAATCTTCCCTACCAGCTAAGCTTATTGGGATACTCAGGACTCTGTCCGCATCTTTGGTATTGAAGGTTTGGAAAATCAAATTTCGATTCCAGCTCCTCTGGCATATCAGCTCTTCTACTCTCTGCGGTCCACCATCCATAGATCTCGTGGTAGTTACTCTTCCATTTGATGTGTCCGGAATCCAGCTATCTTCCTAGATATGTGTACTCTTTCCATTGCCAATCTGTCTTCTGGTTCCTTGTTCCACCAACTGTCTAGCTCCCATCAGGCTCCTCCATATCTAGGATGCATTGTTGGGGACTTTGCACTTGAATATGGAGGACCTGGAGTAGTACTTGGCTTTCATAACTTGACTGACTAGAAGGTTGGGTTGTGTTATTAACCTCCATACCTGTTTGCCTAGTAGTGCTGTATTAAAGGCCTCCAAATCTTTGAAGCCTAACCCTCCCATGTTCTTGTTCTGAATGAGTTTTCTCCAAGAGCACCAGTGTATTTTATTTTTGCTATTGGTCTCTCCCCACCAATAGTTTGACATTAGTGAACTGATTTCCTTACACAATCTGGATGGAATCTTGAAGTAGGACATAGTATACGTGGGCATAGCTAGGGCCACGATTTCAGCATTATTTCCTTGCTTGCCGAGCTTAAGAACCTGTTTTTCCACTTGAGCATTCTCTGTTGTATGGTTGTCTTAACAAAACCAAAAATCTGCTGTTTTGTTCTCGAAACTACCATTGGTAACCCGAGGTACTTGCCTTGACTGACTGTTTGCATGTTCCCCATGATTTGGCTTATCTCAGTCATCAAATCTGCCTCACATTCTTACTAAAAAGTATAGACGACTTATCTAGATTAATCACTTGACCAGACCCCAAGGCATACACATGCAACACCCTCATTAACTCTTTTGCCTGATCCTTATTTGCTTTGCAAAAAATTAGGGAATCATCTGCGAAGAACAAGTGGGTTATACTAGGTCCATGTCTGCTTATCTTCATCCCGGACAGCATCCTATTTTCCGTAGCCTTCCTGAGTAGGTTGGATAAACCCTCTGAACAAAGTAGAAATAGATAAGGAGAGAGAGAGTCACCTTGTCTAATTCCTCTTTTGGGTATAACGTACCCTTTAACCTCCCCATTTATGTTGAATGAGTAGGATACAGATCTCAAGCATTTCATAATCCAGTTTCTCCATATGCTGTGAAATCCCATCTTATGCATGATTGCCTCTAGAAAGCACCATTCCACGTGATCGTAAACTTTAGACATGTCTAGCTTTACTGCCATGAACCCATCCTTGCCATGTCTCATGTTTTTTAGATAATGCAAATATTCATGAGAGACCATAATGTTGTCAAGAATTTGCCTACTAGGGATGAAAGTATATTGATTTTTGCAAATACAGCAATGCAAGACACCTTTGAGCCTATTAGCTAAGATTTTAGCAATGATTTTGTACATGGTATTACAGAGACTTATGGGTCTAAACTGCTTCAGGGATGTAGGATTTAACACTTTGGAGATAAGAGTGATCACAGTATGATTAACACTCTTTAAGAGGTAACCAGTGTGAAAAAAGGTTTGGATAGCATTTACCACTTCTTTTTTGATGGTAGTCCAGAATTTTTGAAAGAATAAAGGTGACATACCATCAACCCCAGGAGCTTTGTCCGGGTTCATAGAGAAAATTACAAATTTAATTTCTTCTTCCAACACTGATTTTAACAGATTTTCATTCAGATCATCAGTGATAGAGTGGGGTATACCATCCAGTACCTCAGTTAAGTCCCATTCTTCATTGCAGTTCAGGAGGTTCCTATAGTAATCCGCAATTTCATTACTCAACTCCTCCTCGCTCTCAGTCTAAGTACCATCATCTCGCTGAAGTTTGTTCAGTCTATTTCTCCTTCTCCTACCTTGTACTGAGGCATGGAAATATTTTATGTTTTTGTCACCCTCCTTAAGCCATTGTATCCTTGATTTCTGATGCCAGTGTTGTTCTTCCTCTTTGTATGCATCCTTTAACTGAATCTTTAGGGATGCTATACGTCCCTTTCTGGTGCCCCCATGTGATTGCCGCAATTCACTCAATTGGTTTTTAATGTGCTCAACCTTCTGCCTTGAGTTTGTTTGGAATTGGTTCTTCCATTTTAGGAGAGCTATACGGCAATTCTTAATCTTTTTCTGCACTTGAAACATCCTAGATCTATACGTTTCCTGCTGCCAAGCAACCTTGATCACCTCCCCGATGTCATCTCTTTTTAGCCACCTCTTGTCAAAATAGAATCTCTTATTCCTCCGACTAGAGTTCCTCGTTGTGTTAATCATCAGAATGCTGTGGTCGGAAGCATAAGAATCTATGTGCCTGCAATTTACATCCTCATAAACCTGTGCCCAAGAAAAGCTAAAAAGTCCCCTATCTAGTCTTTGCTTGACCTCACCCGCATCCTCCCAATTGTTACACCAAGTCCAAGGGTGTCCAGTGAAGCCAATATCCATCAATTGATTCCCATTGATGAATTGTTTAAAGTCCTGAAAACTTCTTTCCTCTCTACATGTACCTCCTCATTTTTCTTCATTGGATACAATATCATTAAAGTCTCCAGCTACAACCCATCTTTCCCCCCATAGACTTTTCCTTTTTTCTATGACCTTTCACTGTTGTTTCCTAACCTGATGGTCACAACTCGCATAAATTCCTACAAACCACCAATCAGAATTAGCCTCCGTATCCTCCACATGCGCCTATGGTGAAAGCAGTCATCAGTACCTGAACAATTTTCACTTCTTCCTTCCATAGAAGAGCCAAGCCTCATGCTTTTTTCATGGCTTCAAGAACAGCCATCTCATCAAATCTTAAAATGTTCTTCACTTTTTTCATGTATGTTGTCCTATTTTTGGTCTCACTTAAAAACACCATGCCTGGAGAGAAGAGGTTATTTACCTCTCTCAGCTGGGGAATTGTCAAGGGACTCCCCACTCCTTGACAATTCCACACTTGAACCCTCATTTGCACTCTGGGGTCCAACTAGGCATGGACCCTTCTCCCTCACAACCATTCTTCTCAGAACCTCTAGCAACTTCAATCTTATACATTTTCAAGTCGTGCACATCAGCCCCAGCGTTCTCCATAACCTCATCCATTTCATTACTTTTTCTTTTCCCTTGGTTTTTCAGATCCCCCAAGTTGATGCATATTTCTTTAAGAGCCTGTCTTCTTTTACTTGGTGACCTCAGAGGCCTTTGAATCCTTTTGTTCTGTTTTTTCACTACCTCTTGCTTCCTACCTGTACTATCCTCATCAACCTGCATTAGTATAGCCTCCGAGTGTCCCTCCTCAGGACCTGGCTTCAAGACCTGCTGGTCTCCCTTCTCCTCATGAATATGATCAAGCTCGCTACCCATAATCATATATTTCCTCTATCCTGTTCCTTTCTAGCATTCACATCAGCATGCATATTTGGTTCCCCTCCAGAGGATGGTTTTAGAGCTCCAGATTCCGCAATTCCCACCAAGTTTGGAAAGAATACTATATTTGTAGATGGTTTAGGCAAAGCCTCTGTCAGAGTGGTTGTTTGGTCCATTTGCTGCGTTACTGCAATTGGTGTCTCATCCAAACCTCCGGAAACATCACTGCCCGCAATCTCCCCCCTCTCCTTCTCTACCCAATCCCTATTCTGGTAACTACAGTGACGTCTTTGGGGGTTAAAAATTACTCCTGTTTGTTTTTTCTGGGGAGACATCTCCCCATTTGCATTCCCTGCCCTCATCCAATTTCCATATTGGTTATCCTTTTTCCCTTCAATCCCACTCAAAGACGTTCCATATAATCTCTCGCTGTGTCCTATTCTTCCACAGCTATAGCAAAAATCCGGACATCTCTCATACTTAAAGTGTACCCATTTAACTCTCCCTGCCACCTTAATTGTTGTCCCTTTCAGAAGAGGTTGTTCAATATCCACCAGAACAGCTATCTTCAGGTGCCTCCCTTCTTTTCCCCCTGTTTGTGGTATAATGACATCCCTAACCTGATTAAAAACGGATCCTATCTTTTTGCCAACGTCCTTTGAAATCCAGTGAACTGGGAGGTTCCAGACTTGCACCCAGAGTGGAGCAAGTTTAAAGGCTTTTTCATCATCCTCTATTCCTCCGTACCACCTGTTGACCACCATTAATTGATTATCCAAAATCCAAGGACCTCCCTTAGCGATTCTATCCCTATCACTTTCCTTAGACAAAATGAATTGGAACAGGTTCGGCCCGAGCTCCGCCACAGTCAAATCCTTTGGGTACCCCCAAGCTGCTATAACAAAATTCTTAACTCCTGTATAGTTAGCTACCTTCTCACCCACAATCTTCCCTATCAAGCTGCTTTGGCATTCCTTTAAACCTGAGGATAGCTCCTCTCTCCCCACATTTGTTATCTGCAACTCCTTGCTCGATAATCTGAAGCTTTGCAAAATCTCACACAATATCCTCAGCCATGGAACTTAACCCGACGTAATGCTGGTATACCTCTCACCCCCCACACCAATGATCTCAAAGAAAATTGAGAAAACCACAAAGGAAAATTGAAAAAATATGCTTTTCTCTAGGTAAATGGAAAACTGGTAGGCAACAAAAACAAAAAGAAAAAAACAGAGCACAATGCACCTACTTCTAATGCACCTACACTACCAGACAAGGTAAGATGAGAAAATGGCAGTTAGCTTACTTGTCTGCTGTGGCAGCCACACCGATTGTACTGCTTGTTCATGCTTTGATCTGGTTCCGTGAGTGATATTTCCCGGATCAAGATCTAAAGTGTTGATTCCTCAGAACTAGTTCACCTCCTCTAATCATAAGAACTCCTTCGGTAAATAATGACTTTTCAGCTCCTACTTACTAATAATAGAATCTGGCAATGATTCTTATTCAATTCTAGTTTTACTGCTTGAAGATTGGCTAAAAGTTAAAAAGGTTGCACCTTTTTGGGCATTTAAGAGCTACCACAAAGGGAAGAGATGCTCTCTTTTAAGAGCTACCACAAAAGGGCACCTTTTTGGTCACTTGGTGCTAGAAAGTAGAATCCAATAAATTGAAGTGAAGTGGCTCCATTCTTTGGTACCTGTACTAAACCTTTTCCTTTTTATAATTAATTTATTATGAAATTTAATCTTTTCCTCTTTCCAATTATCTTATGCTCTTGTAAAATACATTTCTAGTATCAAAATTGTGATATTATACTATATTTGTAGTATATTTTTCTCAAGATAAATAATTTGACATGTATAAAGTATTTTATTGTTTAATAAGTGTGTATCATTTAAAATTGTGATTCCATACTTTATTTGTGGTTCAAAGAAATACTAATATAATACATACAAAATTTGGCATACATATAATTTATTATGATAATTTGCTAGAGTTGTATATAACTTATGAAATGTGAATTAAATTCAGGTTTGAAATTTATTCTCCATGGGTAAGTCAACAACAATTGATGCATTTTTTAAAAGAAAAATTATTGAAGATCAAAAGAACAAGGAGAGTGATGCTACTCCATCATCTATTCTTAGTGAGAGTTTGGTTGTTGAACCTGACGGGTTTTTACTACAAGTGCAAGTTTAATCCGAATTTATACCCGTTTGACTGCAAGTATACAGGCCAAAATTGTAATATAGGGTATGTATCGAGTCGATCTCACGAGGAGCAATTTAAAACAATTACTAGATCCTTATTTTCTCTACTATTTAGACTTATGATGAATTTGAGCAGAGAAATTATATTACTACTATCTATAAATCTGATTTAATAAAAACTAGATGCAAATGGAGAAATTTCACTAAAGATTAAATCTAGAGATGTAGATTCCACTTATGGCACAAAAAATCCAAATGAATGATCTTAATACTTGTTATTACTCTTGTTTAACCAGGGATTCATTTCCAAAAATACCAAAATCACATTCTCATGATAATAATGGTCTAGAACAGCTTAGTTTTTCCTAATCTCTTGGTAAATACTAAGTCTGTTCTTATACATGCATGAAATGCAGATTTCATCCACTTGAATGTATTTCTATTCTCATGAACATACAACTCAAGCTCTACTCATGTTAATCCATTATTTTTACCATTTTTCAATGAGTAAAAACAACTATAAACCTGCTATTGGTGATCAAACAACGACAAGTAATCCAACATACAGAAGTAGACAAGTTAATACAAGATATAACAAGTATAAATCACATTCAATTCATATCACTTGGCCATAAGTTTCATCTACTCCCTAGATAAAGGAAATTAGGTATTCATGAATGATAAAACACTCATAATTTCATTAATGTAAAACATCATAAATTACAAGTACAAGAAGAGTGAAGAAAATCTTAGCCAAGCAATGGTGAAGCTTTCCAAAAATCTGCTATGTCTTGCACTAGATGATTACAAGATGAATCCTCCAAGTGTTCCTGCAAAATTTACTAGCTAGAGAGTGTTTGCTATCAGAAAATCTGGCTACGTATGGATTGTCCAGACCTCCCTATTTTTCTCTATAAAAACTGCTCAAAACCTTGGTCAAATTTCCACCTCCTGATTCCCAAATCTGAGATTTGTTAAGATAGTCAATAATCAATGTTTTTGACTTGAAAATAAGCCACCTTTCTTGCCCTTTTGTCTTCTGAAGCATGTGCACCGAATTCCCTTGCATCTTATAGTTGGAAAGTAGTCTGAACACCAGAGAAATGGCTGAGCAAATTGCAGAATTTCGGCTACAAAACGCGCCTACACAAAACGCGGCTTCAACCCACGTTTTGTCAACTCGCGTTTTTAACTTTGCATTTTTGGCCTAGCTTCAACTGCTATTTTCTCTATGATGGAGGCCGAAATAGCTTTTGTGCAAAACACAAAAGTTGTAGCCCTTTGAGTTAGATTTTCAATGCTTCAAAAATCATCCAAATCGGAGCTTTGTAGCCTGAGATATGATCGAAATACTATCACCAAGTCAAACCCTTGTTTCAATTTTCGATCACGGAATGCAGCTTCTGTATTCTGACTTTTTGTCCATGAAAAAAGCAGAATTGGATTTCGATGTCTTCATAACAATTGTAGGTCTCTTTCTTAGTTTTAAAATGGTATAAAGATCACATCAATCTGATAAGTGTAACTCTAGATATAGTTGAAATACTGAAGAGTGTCAAAACTGTCTTGAACCGCACTTCTTCACTTAAACGTTTTTCACTTCATTTCTCTTTTTTACCACTTGAATTCATCACCAATTATCTACTTTTGACCTCATTTGACATCCTTTGGTGATTGGATCATTAACCTGCAAGAATATGAAGTTTTTACCATTAAAATCAATAGAAATGCCATATTAGCCACTTTTACAAAAGTTGTATATTTTTACCAAAACCTAGTTGTTTTAGTTATAAAACTAAATAATCAAACCAAAATTAACTAATAAAATGTACTTAAAAATACGTAAAATACGTAAAATAAACTCTTATCAGAACCTCCCAAAAAAGTTTGAAGAGTTGAACTTGAAAAGATTGATATTGCTTCTTTGGAACGTGATCCCGGAAAACCTGTGTTTTAAAACTCGGCCAAGTGTCCGGTCCGAATCATGCTTAAAAATCGGGTAAGTAAAAATCCGGTCAAATCTGGTCAAAAACCGGGTCTGATTGGGTTTGACCGGAAAAACCAGATTTTCCGGTTCAAACAGTTTTTTTTAAAAAAAAAACTCAAAAGTTTTCAATATTATGTTTTGACCCCTAGATTGTTAAAAAATATTAATATACCTCAAATATTTCATACTTTATCAATATTTTCTTAAATTTTGGTATTATTTTTCAATTAAGTCCATAATTTTAATTCTAAACTTGTTAATGCTCATTAAATAATATAAATTGTTACTTGATTGTTCTAATTTCTTTGTATTTTCTTGTTAAATATATTTAAAACATCAAATATATATGAATATACCTTTATTAATATTAACATGTTATTAGGTATTTTTCCTATAATATTTTAATTTTTAAATAATTTTTATTTATGACGTCATCCGGTTCAACCCCTATCGAACCCGGTTGCACCCATTGACCCCTGATCCCTGAGCTTGACCGAGTCGATACCCGGTCCGATTCTGAAAAAATAGCGGAAAACGTCCACCTATATGGAGCTATCATCTTAATCAACAAGATGAAATTCGTCGAGCTTATATCAATTGGGGGCCATATCAAGTTAAGCTTGAAAATTACCCTTCAAGTGGTTCAAAGAAACATGTTCGTCATTTTTGTAGCTCTTGGTTTGCATTGTTTCCATCTTGGCTTGAATATTCTCCATCAATTGATGCTACTTTTTGTCTTTCATTCTATCTATTTAGTAAGCCGAATGGACGAGTTGAATTAAGTGCATTCGTTCTTGGTGGCTTTAACAATTGGAAGAAGGTCAATAAAGGAGATAATTGTGCTTTCTTACGACGTGTGGGGAAAAGTCCTAACTCATTTCACAGAATTGCGGTAAAAGCATGCAATGATTTGATGAATGCTTCTCAACACATTGGAACTTTCATTGAGAAACAAAGTTTTGAGCAAGTTGAGATTAATCGATTAAGGCTTCAAGTTTCAATTGATGTAGTGTGATGGCTTGCATTTCAAGGTTGTGCCTTTTGAGGACGAGATGAGAGTGAAAAATCTCTTAATCGTGGAAACTTTCATCAACTTATTAAGTTGTTGGCTTCGTATAATGATAAGGTAAGAATGATTTTCTTCTAGCTTTGCATTCTTTCTTGAATTTATATAATATCCATGCTTGAAAGAAATCTTTTAAATTCATAATATGCTTCCATTTAGTTATTATCTTTATAAAATTATAATTATGCTCTATTAATGGATAGGTTGCAAATGTTGTTCAAGAAAATGCTCCATCCAATGCCTCCTATACATCTCATGAAATTCAAAAGGAGATTCTTTATATATTTTCCAATAAGGTTAGAAAAGAAATTTGCCAAGAGATTGGAAATTTAAAATTTTGCACTATAGTTGATGAAGCTCGTGATGAGTCCAAAAGAGAGCATATGGCTCTTGTTTTGAGATATGTAGATAAGGAAGGATGCATCCGTGAACGATTTTTTGGTGTTATTCATGTCCGTGATACTATGGCTTTAACTTTGAAGGAAGGTATTTTTTTCTACTCTCTCTTAACATAATTTGGCCATTCATAACATTTGTGGACAAGGGTATGATGGAGCTATGAGAGGTGAATGGAATGGCTTGCAAGCTTTAATTTGCCATGAATGTCCATATGCCTATTACATTCATTGTTTGGCCTATAGGCGTCAACTTGCTTTAGTTGCAGCTTCTAGAGAAGTAGCTTCTGTTCACCAATTCTTCTCCAATTTAGTTTTCATTATCAACATTGTTACGGCATCTAGCAAACGTAATGATGAATTAAAGGAGGCTCAAACAATTGAAGTTGCTACTAAGATTGCTAATGGTGAACTTGAAATTGGAAGGGGGCTTAATCAAATTGGCACTTTAAAACGAGCTGGAGTTACTCCTTGGGGTTCTCATTTGGATTCTATTTCTAGTTTACTGAAAATGTTCAATGCTACTTGTGTGGTTTTAAGTAACATTGCAGCAAATGGAGGAGATGCTAATTTTGCTTTGAATCAGTTGTTATCCTTTCAGTTTGTTTTCACTTTGTATCTTATGAAAGACATTATGGAAATTACTCATCTTCTTTGTATAGCATTGCAACGTAAATCTCAAGATATTTTGAATGCAATACATCTTGTCTCAAGCACAACAAA
>NC_040035.1:36995525-37002304 GCF_003713205.1 Coffea eugenioides | reverse complement strand
TAACCTTCCTGATTCGATAACCACAACAAACTCTGTAGTTATTGCCCTAACCAATTAAGCAGTCCTAAACACGCTCTTAGGATTTAACCTATTGACAGCATTAATCATTAGACTGGCCACCAATTATAACCAACAAACACACACGCTCGGTTTATTTAGGCTATATCATATATTTCCGCAACAACGACTCAAAAGTTTCTACTACAATTGAATCATATCACTTGCCACATGCACTAAAATTACCCAACAATTACGGATTGAGCACTCTTAGATGGCTGTTAATTACTCACACAATTAAACAGTGATCAAGTATTTAATTGCAAGAAATAATCATATGCATAAGTGAACAGGAAATATATAAACACTTGCAAATTAAAGAACGTAGGGAAATCAATTCGATCTCACAGTTTTGTCGAACCAAAGCTTCGATTTAACCTCTGACTAGATGAAGAAATTAGCCACTCCTCATAGTTGAATTGCAGCCAAAAGTACTGGATTGCGAAGGCATTGCGTTTTTACTAGAAAGCAAGGAATAAAAGATGTTTTTCCCGTTGGGGAATATTGTCGAACACCTGGCGTGTGTCAGAGGCCAGTCCAGAGAAAGGAAACTAGAACTAAACTAAAAAGCTAAACTAGAGGTCCCCCCTTGCTTCTGTACGTCCTCTCCTTAAAAAGCCAAAAGTAAGATGACTAAAAGCTATCTCCGGTGGTCCCCACACATGTGGACAAAGTCTCCAAAATTACTCCTTCTTCCAAGTCTCTCTACGTTGCTTTCTTTTAAGAGCCCAAAATGACTTATAGCTTTGTGGTCCCCACCAATCCAAGGCCTAAGGATTGAAGCCCTTAGAAGTCTCCATATTCTCCATAAAGTCCCTCCTTTTTGGTAGTTTTCTGCTTCATTCCTGAAATTAAGTCCCGATACCAAATATGAGTAAATATCAGCAATTAACACAATATTTGTCAGGGATAGAAGGGAAAATTAATAATTAAAATACCAACAATTAACACCCTATCAGGGAACGTGCAATCTAATTTAAATAACCCTCGTAGCGTGTTATTGATTAGGGCTGGGTTTTTCTGGCTATTAATGCAATTGGAAAATTAATTCCTACGGTCGTACCTAGGAATACTCTTCTGGTTAGGGGTGATTAATGGTCGTACCTTGGTCATCTATAAATTAAGGAAAAATTGGTCATTAGAGCTCCTTGATGGCTATAACTAGTCTATTAATAAATTAAGTGAACCTCTCTTGCATCAATGATCGGATAAATGGATTGTGCCTGAGTAGTTGTATCCTTGGCTAGAATTTATTTATTCTTGACTTAATTCCTGTTATATTTGTGCTAGTTAATTATTTATTTTTAGTTGGATTGTTTAATTGTTTTTAGTTACATATCGGTGAAATCCCCCTCTTACCAACTGGACTTTAAAAGAGACAAATATTCCCAATCCCTGAGGAGACGACCCTACTTGCCACTGTCTACTATTTAGTACATTTCGTCAATTAATTAATTCAGGTATATCGGATTCAGCAAACTCTTCGGGAATAGGGTGAATCAAGTAACCCATTGCACACCTAGAGTCCCTGCTCCAGTACCTAGGATTAATTTTTGACTGTTTTTTGTGGTATTTAGGTTTTTATTATTATTATTGCACAGGTTCGGCACCTGTCAATTTTTGGCGCCGTTGCCGGGGACTGGCGTTATTATTTGTTTCTTTTTAAATTCATTTTTGTTCTAATTTTCTGGTATTTTTCTAGTGTATGCCTCGGTCTTCTCGTACAGGTGATTTGATTTTTGACCCTGAAGTAGAGAAGACCGCACGTAGAACGAGAAAGAAAACCAGACAGCTCAGAGAGGAGCACTCCAGTGCTACATCTCAGAGACCTGAGTCAGGAGTTGAACCAACAGATTCATTTGGTGACACTTCGAGTGACTCGGAGCAAGAAGAAATCCCCATGGCTAATGCACGAACATTAAGGGAGTTGGCTGCCCCTAATTTAAATCAGCAGCCTTTGTGCATTACTTTCCCGAGTTTGAGTGAAAACACCTCATTTGAGTTAAAATCTGGTCTGATTTCTCTTTTACCCTCTTTTCATGGTTTACCAGGTGAGGAGTCGTATAAGCATCTGCAGGAGTTTGATGTCGTGTGCAACAGTATGAAGCCCCTGGATATTACAGAAGAGCAGATAAAAATAAGGGCATTTCCCTTTTCCTTGAAGGACTCTGCAAAGGACTGGTTATACTACCTACCACCAGGTAGCATTACCACGTGGGACCAATTGAAGAAAAAGTTCTTAGATAAATATTTTCTTGCGTCCAGGGCTGCAAGTCTGAGGAAAAAAATTTGCGGGATCAAATAGCACCCAGGGGAGTCACTTTATGAGTATTGGGAACGGTTCAAGAAGTTGTGCAGAATGTGTCCCCAACACCAAATAAGTGAGCAGTTGCTCATACAGTATTTTTATGAGGGGTTCCTTTTCAGAGACAGAAGTATAATTGATGCTGCAAGTGGAGGGGCACTGGTGAACAAAACCCCTCAGGAAGCACGGGAGTTAATAGAGGGGATGGCAGAGAATTCACAACAATTCAGTTCGAGAGAGGACATCCCAATACGTAAGGTGAATGAGGTAGAGACATCCTCTATGCAGCAGCAGCTAACTGAGTTGACCTCGTTTGTTAGGCAACTGGCTGTAGGGAATGCATCTCAGGCCAGGGTGTGCGGGATTTGCACTGGTATGGGTCACTCTGCAGACATGTGCCCAATGCTTCAGGAAGAAACTGCAGAACAGGTGAACATGGCTGACCACGCGCCCGCGCCAAGGAAGCAGTACGACCCTTACTCAAGCACCTACAACCCAGGGTGGAGAGATCATCCCAACCTCAGTTATGGAGGGAATAAGCAACCCAACTTTACACCGAACAGGCAGTCTAACTTTGTGCCAAATAAGCCACCAGGGTACCAGCAGCAATACCAACCCCGACCACCTCCGCCCCCAAGCTCTGGTCCATCTTTGGAGGAGATGATGAAACAAATGATGACAACCATGGCGCAAAATCAGCAAAGGACGGAGGCAACCATTATGCAAAATCAGCAAAGGACGGACTCCGAAATGCAGGATATAAGGAATCAGATAAGTCAAATGGCCACAACAATCAACCGTTTGGAGTCCCAAGTAAATGGAAGATTGCCATCCCAACCTGAACTGAACCTGAAGAACGTAAGCGCAATGACTTTAAGGAGCGGGAAGGAAATTCAGGGGTCTGAACCTATGATCCCTAAGGATAAGGATGAGGAAAAGATCGAAAATGAACTTGAGAGGGAGGACAGCAATGGTGCAGATCTAAAGGTACTTCCAGACCCAGTAATTACAGTTAAAACTAATCCCCCTCCATTTCCTTGCAGGTTGGAAAAATCGAAGAAGCAGGACAAGGAGAAAGAGATCCTGGAGGTGTTTCGCAAGGTAGAGATCAATATCCCCCTACTAGACGCCATCAAGCAAGTGCCGAAGTATGCAAAATTTCTGAGGGACCTATGTGTCAATCGAAGGAGGCTGAGGGGAGATGAAAGAGTTATTGTTGGGGAGAATGTGTCAGCAGTTCTCCAAAGAAAGCTACCACCAAAGTGTGGGGATCCAGGTAGGTTTACTGTCCCATGCAAGATAGGTAATACTCTGATTAGAAATACCTTGCTGGATTTAGGAGCATCGATCAACGTAATGCCAAAATCTATGTATGCTTCTCTGAATCTCGGTCCATTAAAAGAAACCGAGATAATAATTCAATTAGCTGACCGAACAAATGCATACCCTGATGGGTTGGTCGAGGATGTGCTGGTTAAAGTTAATGAATTGATATTCCCGGCTGACTTTTATGTACTTGACATGGATGATGATCATTCCCCTGACCCCTCACCTTTGCTACTAGGTAGACCCTTTTTTAGCACAGCACAGACAAAAATTGACGTTAATAAGGGTACATTGTCCATGGAATTTGATGGAGAACTAGTCCACTTTAATATTTTCGATACAATGAAACATCCTGTTAACTCTCACCCTGTGTTTGCTATTCATGCTATTAATCCCTCTGTGCAAGAATTTTCTGAGTTTGCTTGTAGGGATAAATTCAAACTTACTGAGAACAAGTATAAGGGGATGAAAGCACTGTATGAGGTGAAAAGGAGTAGAAAATTAAGAAAGAAGGCTGCACTCAAAGGCTATTTGGATCCTGGGGGAGGGCCACCGATTTCCAGGAAAATTGAGTTACACCCAGATTGAAGAGTGGTGTTCAATGTCTAGCCAAAGACATTAAAAAAAGGCGCTTTTGGGAGGCAACCCAATTGTTAATTTTGTTGTTTTAGTGCTTAATTATTTAATTAGGTCGTTTCTCACGTGGGTACTAGTCACTCTTGATGTTTTCTAACTTTGATCAGGATAGGTAATCTTGGCGTGCCCACGCGAGGAGGGCACGCGTTAAGCGTCTAAGTCCAAGTCCTATGGGCAGAGGATGTTTGTAAAACATGGCGTGCCCGCGCCGTGTTGGTAAATTCTCAACATCTCGTGACGCCGGCAGAAAGTAGAATCCTGGCGTGCCCACGCGAGGAGGGCATGCGTTAAAGTGCGTAAGGTGACTCTCGAAGACAGTGGATGCTCTCTAATCTTGGCGCGCCCACGCGGTGTTTGACGACCTAAAAACTAAAAAAAAAAAAAAAACTATTTTTTTTCCCTTCTTTCTTGCTTTCTTTCTTTTCTTTCTTCCTTCTTCCCCGCTGCCTCTGTTTCCCCAATTCTTCCTTTCACTCGCACGCCTCTGCCTCCAAGCCACCATCGCGCGCCGCGTAACAGGCCCACCGCCAGCCACTAGATCTCCGCCTTTGTCCACCTCTGAGCCGCGCGACCTCAGCCGCGCCTCCCTCCAGCTCCAGCTTCACCTCGTGTGCCACCAGCTCTTCGCGGGCCGCCACAGCTCGTCGACGAAGCCCAAGCTGACAGACTTCCGTCGACGGCCGCCTCCCTAATTATTCCTCCCTGCCGCAACTCCTAGCCGCCACAGTTGCCGACAGAGACCAAGGTTGCCACCAAGCTCCCTCTGCTCTCTCTCCACTTCACCCACAGCCCACGGCCGAATCTTCACCTGCGCGCAGCTCCTCCTACCCACTCGCTCCACCACCAGCTCGCCGCGCCTCTCTCCATACGATGCCACCAGCCACCAGCCGCCTGCCCAAGCTCCACCTCCTCGCCGAACTCTTTCTCCAGCCGAAGCCCACGAGCCCACAACCAACACGCCGCGTCGCTCCTCCCTCGCCTGCCACCACCACGCGAGCACCACCAGCTTGCCACCCTTTCGACCACCGCCGCACACCAACAGCCCAACCTCCCTGGTGTCAGGTTTTTCTTTATTAATTTTCTGGTCCCCGATTCCAATTTCTTGATGTTGATGGGATTTTGATGATTGCAATTTCATTGAGTAATTTTATTTGGGTTGCATCTGTGTTACTGGAGCCAGTGGGTTAGGTTATGTCCTGCAGCTGATTCGCCTGGTTTGATATAACTGTCGTTTGTTTAGGCTCTCGGAGTACTGTCTGAAATTGTTTGTATTTCTTAGTGGCTTTGGTTGGCCATTTGATTTACTTTTTCCTTGAGCATTTACCAGTGGTACTGGTAGCAGTAGTTTGCCTCAAATTTCTTAATCTTAAGTGCTTGACTGCCTAATTGACTACTGGCCTCTTGTGCTTAAAGTGTTGCCAGGATTCTGCACTTCGGTTGCTGGAATTCCTCCTCTCTGGGGTCATTTGCTATTTTTAGTAGGTTGAACTGTGTAATTGACTGTCCAATTGGAGACAGTTGTTGAGATTTTGGGTGGAATTGTGTCCAATTGCTGAATTTGTTATTTTGATTAGCCACTAGCACCGCTCTTAGTTGTTCGAGTTGTTGTTTTGTTGCATTGTTGGGAGCTGTGTTCTGGTATTGTGGGGTACCTTCTGCGTCTGTTTGTTGAATTGGAAGGCTGCTGTGTCCCTTCCTTTGCTTATTGCTAATCGATTGTGCCTAATTGACTTGCTTGGTGTATTCTGCCTCTTAAATTCAAGTCCTACATCTTAGGAGCATTCGTGCACTTTTGGACTGCATTGATTCTGAAATTGACTACATTGGGACCGCAAGTGCTTATTGATTGTCGTTTCTATAAGTGTTGGGGTATTTGTATGTCCTCTGGGTGGTTGAATTGTGCATTTTATTCATTGGGTTGGCTTTAAAATTGTTATTGCTTTGAATTCCCGGCTTCCATTATTTGTTGGCAATTGCAATCTCTTGTTGTTTAGAGTGATATCTAGAGTCCATGGTGAAGCCACGAATGGCACGAGCTCCAGATGCGAGTTAAGAGACTAGAGACTCGGATGCCCCACATTACCGTCAATCTTCATAACATGGTGCAGAATTGGGCAGTACCCCGCCCGACCCACCCCTGTTTTGACAACTTCAGGGAAGTACCGTTGCCCCTCTCATTCCTTCTGCTTTTACATTATCACATTGAGGGCAATGTGTCATTTAGGTGTGGGGGGGACAGCTGTGGTACAGCTAGTATTTCTAATTTTTAGTTTTTACATGTTTTCCTTTATTTTTGTTATTTGTTCTATTTTTCGTTTATTTATTTTATTTTATTTTCTTTTATTAGTGGTCAGCTCTTATTTGAATACCAAGTTTGATACTGGATTGTTGTCTCTAATTCTGCTATTGCCAAATTTATTAATAAAAATGTATCAAGTTGATGTGGTTGAGTTCA